>NC_054750.1:35338737-35423630 GCF_018143015.1 Lytechinus variegatus
AAACTGATGCACTCTAAATGTAGAGGTAGGCAATGCCAATACCTCCCCTCCCCCCCCCCCCCACCAAAAAAAATATAGATAAAAAAAATAATAATAATTTTAATAACAAAAGTAACAATAAATCATTGAATTAATAAGTAAAGAAAGAAATAAATATATGAATAAACAAATAATAAATAAATAATAATGATACGATTATAATTATAATAACAATAATAATTATAATAACAATGACACTTTTTGTTTTGTAATAGTATTTATTAAATCCATTTAGTTCAAATCATACAAGTAATGGTTTATTGCAAAGGTTAAATCATAAATCAAACAAAACACTGTTTCATAAAAGCAAATAATTATTCATGATACAGAAAATAATGTACAGAAATCATAGTATTTATATTACAGGCTGTTATACATTGATAGAATTATTTACTAATACAAATTAGCCAAATATATCGAACAGAAATTCACAAATGTATGTTTCAGTAGTGATGTAACTTTTTTTTAAATCATATCCCATTGCTTAATGATTAATGATATAAAAAGAAACCATTGAGCATTTCCACTCTCATTGCCCTCACATACGTCTAAGCAAACATCCCAATAACATTCACCACCCCCCCCCCCCTCGAAACAAACACACACAAATACAAAAAAACAAAACAAAACACACAACAACAAGCAACAGCAATAGAGAAAGAAAGAAACCAAAAAGCTTAGGAAGGAAATTTTCGGCAACTAGCGGCCCAAAAAAATTCGAGGCGATTCTTTGGGTTTTTACTTCATGTGTTAAGAAATAAAGTTCAAATTTTCCTTATTTTCAACCATAAAGATGAACATTTATGATCGTATTTCTTCTATTTTTTTTTCCTTTCCTCGCCATAAAAAGTCGAAACCTATTTTTCAATTTCTTTATAAGCCATGCAGGAAGGCACTGGGGTTAAAGAGCTCACATTAATCAATTTAGAATTTTGTTTTGAGCAGGTGGTTCTTTACAAAAAGAAAGTTATATCTCTTTGTTTCCACCAGTTTTAAAACTTTTAAATTTTATTTAATATTCCTTTATCATTTCTTAAGCAACGTGAGGATTTAATGAAAAAATAATACCTAATATGTTGACCATATAAACTTGTTTTCTTAAGGGGAAAGAGTGTGGAAGGCTAACAGTTCGTCTTCAAGGCAAAATGAAAGTTTTTATTTGTATTAATTATAAGTCCAGATATCTTCATAAATTACTTCTAATTAAATCTCCTACAAATATAGTCACATCATCAGCATAAAGTATTTGTTCAATTTCTGTTTCACCAAATCGAATACCATTTAATAAATTATCATTACGAATACAATGCGCTAGACATTCTATACAAAGTGTCAAAAGTTAAGGGAGAGGGGTTCCCATCACTCTTAAAACAAATCAGTCAAATTGACTAGACCAGTAGTCAGCTGGGAGCAACTGATATGACAATCACTGATATTCACATTTCTGACATATATTCTAGTCAGAAATAACTCTGTTCTAGTAAAATATGACAAGAAAATAGTCAAATATGACTAGAATAACAGTTGCTCCCAGCTGACCCTATTAACTAGTCATTTGGCCTGCATTCGATTTTGAATTACCCGGTTACCCCCCCCCCCCCCCACCTCACACAGATCTGTGAGTTGGTGTCAAGAATGATAACCCGATTACTAACAATCGGCCCAAAACCAAACGATTTAAGTACCTTTTAAAGAAAAGAATCTGAAATTGAATCAAACGCCTTTTCAAAATCGATTGCTACTATTTAAAGTATCCAGGTTAATTACAATTTATCGCTCTTTATTCTTACAGCATCACCAATATTCCTGTCATTTAAGTAACCTTCTTGAGCGACAAACAGTATGATTAGAAATGGTTTTATTTTTTTAGAAAGTATTTTGGTGAGGAATTTATACTCAACATTAAGTAATGAAATCGGTCGATAATTATTTTCGGGTCCTTACCATGCTTACCTTCCTTATGTAAAATTGTAATTATTGCCTGTTTTTAGAAGGTGACAATTCTTAAAATTTCATGACATCATTAAAAGCATTTAAGACTATTTAAGACTACTACTACTAACAATGAATAATCGTTTGACACAATCGTCTGTTTTTAAACCGTACACCCCACTGGTGTATTGGTTAGGGGCGGTAGGAAGTAGACCGGCGCTCCCATATTTTCTTGTCTTTGACAACTTTGTCTAAATCTGAAACCTTTTACAACACAAAATATGACATAATTTATAGCCTCTTTGTAAATAAATTTTTGGCTGACTTGCTTTGCTCATATGCAAATTTCAGAGATAATGCAGCTAGTAAAAACTTCTGACCATTCAAAATAATTTGTATCAAACTATATAGGGAAAATAGACAATCTAGCATTGTTCCATCCAGCCTCCGCTTCATCAAAATACAATCGATACACAGTTTCAAATATCATAATCGTACTGTCATGAGCAGGCAGACATAATTTATATTTTTAACAATGTCTGTAAACCACGTATATATGGTATACCGCAGGCGGCGCCCTACATGACTTGTTATGATAGTGTTTTTACTTATGTATAGGGCATGAAGTTACAATAATTTCTACTGAAATCAGTGTAACTTTATGATAAAAACAATGCCAATGTTTATTGATAGTAATAATAAATGTGATATTTGTTTTAGTCTAAATCAATCATTAATCGAATATAAAACATATCATACAAATAACAGTCTGACAAATATGAATCAGTTAACGTTGATTTACAAATAAGAAGAGAAAGTATATATATTTATAAAAAAAATCTGCGTTGTTGAAATGTATTAGTCAATTCCAACTGGGCAAACCAAACTCGCCCTGAGTAGTAAGCAGACCGACCAGACATAAATCGACCTTGAACCTTATTCACACATTCACACCTACAATAGCCTAGAAAAATAACAATTTATCGAGACATATTCAAGCTCGCTTTTGTGTGTTATTCTTAACAGATTTTTCAGCTGCTTTCTGGTTGAGTCCGTCTAGTAACAATAAAGATCGTAGGCAAAATGGCAACTCCTATTTACCTTATTTCAGGTTCATTAGGTTAATTTATAGTGGTTGGCTTAATCTGGTTCATGCGTCATGCAACATGCCAATATATCAAATGAAGATACGGTATGCACTTGAAAATTGACTTAATAGTTATGTAAACATGAACATGATGAAGCCGTTAAAACTTGTTTTTCTCATCACAAGCATTGGGGAGAGGGAATGGTGGGAACAGAAAATACACAGGCGATGTAGGGCAATTGAACAAAATAAGTCTGAAAAGAAAGCGACCTATTGGGGAAGTTACTTTTACAGCTTATTTACATTAGCCATCATTTTAGTAGAAATTATTGGAATTTGGGTGTTAAAATCAAAGGGATCAATCAATAAGAAGCAGATGTCAGTATAAGAACACAGATTTCACTTTTGACCAATTTCCCTAAATTCTGTTACGAAACATTTCGAATGCTATGACATATATTTATAATTAAACGGTGCAAATCAAGATTAGTTTAATTTTTTCACAGTATTCATTCTACCGGACTAATATTTTCGGTAACAATATAATTTAAAAAAAACTCGCAAATATGCCGACATATAAATGGTGAATGGCTCTAAATATGAAATGATGAATGGTCTTATGAACAAAGGGATGATGGGGAAATTATAGAAATAATGATATAGAGGTGATTGAGAATATTATTTTACTAAAATGAGAAAGTGATTATTGTGATTTTAATTAGGCGGTGGAGGTGATGGTGGCAGTGATGATTATGATGATGATGGTAGTGGTGGTGGTGAAGATGATGATGATCATCATGATGATGATGATGGTAGTGATGGTGGTGGTGATTGATGGTGGTGGTGCTGAAGATGTTCGTTGGGGTGGTGGTAGTGGTGTTGGTGATGGCGATGGTGGCAGTGGTGGTGATGGTGATGATGATGGTGGTGGTGATGATAATGGTGATGATGATGGTGGTGGTGGTTGTGGGGGTGGTGGTGGTAGTGGTGGTGGTGATGATGATGATGGTGGTACTAATGATGATGATGGTGATGATGGTGGTAATGATAGTGGTTGGTGTGGTGGTGGTGATGGGAGTGGTAATGATGATGATGGTGGTGGTGCATGGTGGTGGTAGTGGTGGTGAAGTTGGTGGTGATGATGATGTGACAATGATGGTAACATTGATGATGGAGATGATGATTATGATTGTAATGTTTACCATGGAAATGGTTAAGGTTGTTAAAATGGTGATTCTTTCGGTGATAATTTCGGGACGTTAACATGGTTGATGTTGGCAAATGGTGGCAGTGATGGTTGTGATGTTGTGGAGATAGAAACTGTGGTGGTGATGCAGATGGTGGCAGTGGTAATAATAGTGAAGGTAGTCACTAAGAAGTGGCTGGCTGCAATGGTAGGCATTTTGGAATAGGCAAGCAACATTTCTATTACAAATTACCACCCCCCCCCCCCCCCCATTATGCTGAAGTGGATTTTTGAGTTTTCGTTGAAGATTCCTCTTGTCCTGACAGGCTAAATCATACCATTGGCAATATCTTTCAATGATAATGACGGTGATATATATTATATATATTGATAAAGTTTGTGGTGATTGTGATAATGGTGGTGGAAGTAATGATTGGCAAATGCATGTTAAGATTCTCCTATAATTAATTTCTCACATAACAGCTATCGCAGAGTTCACAGCCCAAACACAAGATGGCGACATTTCATAATATTATATGGAACCATTTTGCTCTGTCCGTGTACGTCAGACAAGCAAATAATACCGAGTGATATTTTTCGAAATGCTGTACCACTCTGACTTCTTGATTAATGCTTACATCATCCTCTACGCCCCAAGAAACATGATGATAAAGGATAATAGAAATTTAAAAACTTTTTTATTTAATTGATTTTGAAGGCAAAATGTCCCATTTTCTGCTCCGATTTATGTTACACGAGGGGAGAGCTGATAGAGAATAAGAACAGAAAATAGCGGGACTTCCTTGGCAGTAGAGTTTAATCGATCGGAACAATGTTTTGCCAAGGAAAAGAGAAGAGCGATAACAGCGGCAAGCCGAGCATGGGTGATGCCCTCGCTGCCCGCGTGGCGTTAACACAAACCAAGCATAATCGGATGAGCGAGCAAGCGGAAAGGGAGACCCAGATTCTACACTTTTTATTTCAGGAGTTCCCCTTCCATCTCCCCCCCCCCCCCTCTCTCTCTCACTCTCCCTCTCTCATCGATATGTGTATCCTCTTTTGTATCGATCTTTATCTTCTTTCCTTTTCTCTATATACCAACCACCGTTCCCTTTTCATTATTTCGTTCTACTTACTCCATATACTCTTACCCAATGTCAGTTAAGATAAATCAAACGCCAGTCAAAAAGCGACTTCCTAGCTGATAATTTAGAGATAAAGTGGTAGTGAAAACAAGACTCTTAAAGCGCCTAAGGGCGTGTAAAAGCTCAATTCGCCACTTCCCTTTCATACTCCCTCCCTCCTCTATTTTATTGGCGGAATCTGTGTCGCGAGAAACTCCTTCCTTTATAAATGTTTTGATTTGAAATTGTGTCAGTGTAAATATGAAAAGTAGAGCGAGCACGACCACGTTTCCGTTGAGTAGAATGAGATATCGGTTTTGGGGTCCCTGGTGATTTACATCTTTACAATGGCAGGGCCCGGTACCCAGTGCTATATATTTATTGGAAAATGTCATGGACTCTCTTCTCCAAAAGCTAACACAATCGTCAAATAATTGGAGCGATTTTAGCTCCTCTCTCTCTCCTTCTCTTTCTTTCTCTCTCTCACTTTACCCCTTTCTCTAATAGAGCTTCAAGTGACTATTGTATTCTATTTTTCCTTCAGTAAGAACATGTGTGTGGTGGTTTATTATTCTCATTTTTATTTGGTATGAATTGAAGTGTTGTCGGGAATATGTTTGAATGATACGCGTTTATGATGTGATCGTTCTATTCGGGTATTGTGTTATTTTGCAAATATGCATGTACAAATAAGACCGTCTTTGATATTGAAGAGTAATAGACATTTCTATTTTCTGTCAATTCTTAATCTCTTTATGTTAACATGAATACCGATTATCTCATTAGATCAAATGAAAAGACACTAAAAGAATACTTGATCTTTCTTACACATGTCATCATTGTTGAAATTAAATTTAACCCTTAACAATTAAGAGATGTGTTTTTTCTTGTAATCTGTTCTCTTCCTTCTTTACTTTCCCAATCTTTTCTGCCAGTTCATTTTTTCCGTTATTTTTCTAAAACTCCAAATTTGCAACGATATGAGGTTACAGATACCAAACTTGACTCAATCGTCGTTGTCAAACCACGCTCACATAATTATTCTAATAGATTTTTTTCAAATAAAGTACTATCGCATTCATCACCCCGCGCTATCACAAACCCAGCCTCACTCCCCCACACACACCGTTCACACTGTACTTCCGTTATTGCTTATACTAAATACGCTCAAGCCCTGCAATGTAACCACGCCTACTGAAGCAACAACTCTCCTTTTATCAAATATTTATCTACTGAAGATGTTAAAGTATTGTCGAATAATCTTATTTAGGTATTATAGCCTTATATTTCTTTTGACCAGATTCACTCTTAGAACTGTTGGATCACATTTACTTCAATTTGTCCGGTACAATAGACAAGATTCTTGATTTTTCATTAATTATTAAGAAAAAAACTTGTTTTCAGTAAAATAACATTGATTTGCTGTTTTTCTTCCTTCTAGTACAATTCCAATTAAGAGCTTGTATTTAAATCCAAACACTCATATTGAAATCAGAAAATGGCAGGCTAATACTGATTGTACCAAACCATTTACCATTGATTACACGTAATTACCGTTGTGTTGCTCAAGGGGCGGATCCAGGATTTTCCAAAAGGGCGGCAATTTTTCGGAGGAAAATTTTGACAAGCCAAAAAAACAAGGTTTTCAACCACAAATTAAGGATATTTCGTACTAGAAAACATTTCACAAGCAAAAGAAAAGGGGGGGGGGTCTTCAATTTCAAAAGAGGGCGCACAACTCTGTTTTAATGGCATTTTTTAATTAGAAATGTTTATTTTGCTTCTCAAGGGGGGCAAGGGCGCCGGAAGCGGGGGGGGGCAGGGGGGGCACTTGCCCCCCAGATAAAATTTTTGGGGGGCAAAACGAGATTTTGCCCCCCAACGTGCCCCCTGAAAGATGAAAAATGATAAATTATTTAAGGACAAAAGTAAATGAAGGCACTTTTCTGCCTGAAAATTGTCATTTCCATTGTCAAAAATGAAAAAATTTTGCCCCTGACGGGGCAAATACATTATCATAGTAAGCCTCGCGTCTTTTGACGAACAGTTCCTCTGTGAAACATAGCTTTGATAAGCCCCTTTTCCATCTTATTACAGTGTGATAACGTTTAACCTTTTAATGAATACATTTCAGACTGAAAGCGAATGGCAAATTGATAGTGGTCCACCAATGATTAGGTTTATAATTCTATGATGCTAGCTGTGTCGTCTAACAAACGCGCGGTCGCCCAGTTCTAAATGCTCAGACCGGACCCGATATAACTAACGCGCGTGAACACTAGTTACTCGAGCAAGATATGGAATCTATGTCATAGCTGTCAAGCCCAGAAACCATTACATCTCGAGAAACTTGTTTCAATTATTTCATTTTTCAACTTAATATAAATTGAGTTAATACAGTGATAACAAGAGAGTGGTGTTGGCTCAGTCGGTAACGCGTCTGCCCGTCGAAGTCGAACCAAAGATCGTAGATTCGAGTCCACCCTGGGCGGAAGACTGAAGTCAGTGCGTTGTGTGTAAACGTCTCTCCCATGTTTCATAGATGCAGGCTATATTACAATGGAAAACGCTCCGTCCCTCGGATAGGACGTTAAATGGAGGCCCCGTGTAGAGGAGACTCACCACCTTTGCACGTTAAGAACCCACTGCACTATTCGTATAAGAGTAGGGGGAAACCCCGGTCGGTGTCGAGGTCCACCTGCATCCCCCCCCCCCCCCCCCAATCAATTATTTCGGGAGGAGAGACCTGTGGATCAAAGTGATTCAGTTCGCTTTTCGCCTCCCAGGTGACGCCAAACAAATAATAATAACAATTCAGTGCCCTAAAGAAAATACCAAGGTCATTTCAACTCAATATAGACATATTATCAGAAAATTACACTCAGAATAATCATGTGTAGAGGATTATAATTTGTAAAAATGGTGAATCCCACTCGAAAGCAACTTAGAGATAATGTTTAGACATGAAAAAAATAAAATCATCTGTGAAAGTGTCTTCTTGACCGGAAGATAATATCCGAGATATGAATAAAAATGTAAAGAATATAAAAGAAAAAAATAAGCGTTACAGTAGTGCTCTACTATAAAAAAAATCTCAAGATATTTTCACAGCCCCGTATTTCCTCTATTCCTTTTCATTGGCATGATTGGAAGGCGTTTTGTCTGATACTATTTCAGCTCATAATAGCACTTATGTATTTTAGATTCCAAAACTTCTTCCCATTACCTGTTACTAATCAGATCCAGATGGCAGCTATGTTCTCTGGTTCATCCCAGCTTTTGTTATTCATGGACATTTGCAAAAATAAAAAATAAAACAACCCGGGAGTGGGTGGGGCTGCAAGACCTAAATTTTCGAAGAAACGTAAGAGCGAGGGGATTTGTGATGGGGGAGCTTTTGCATTTTCTAGAATGAAATTGAAGGATTTCGTGCACACTTTTGGTGAATTTTGCCCTCTCGATCGGCGGCCCCGGCTGCGTACGGTCATGTTTGTCATCTTAAAGTCTTTAAAAGGCCTATAGATATGGTTTGAAACAATTTCGTTTGCAATAAGGCTCGTAATTTGCTGGAACTGCGACCCTGGTCATGAAGAAACACCAGGCTGGGTCAGAAGGGAGGAAACAGAAGGAGCAAAAAGAACTCCAAGACTGTTAATTCTCAAGAAATTTATTTTTGAATGCACTTAGAAACGCAACCTTTATACTCCATTTTACACAAAATCCTTACCGTGGGGGGGGGTCCCATAGCCTCTCCCGCTCGATCGCTTCGGTATCTCACGCTGTAAAAAATATTGTGCCCCCTTCGGGATTTTGCCCCCCAAAAAACTGAAAGTGTTCCGGCGCGCCTGAGGGGGGCACGTGCCCCCCCCCCCCCCCCCTCTTGATCCGCGCCTGTGTTGCTCAGTTAGTAGAATATTCGTCTCACTATACCAGGAGGTCGGGAGTTCAAATCCCCGGAGCGTCAGACCAAAACATGTTTAAATACGGGAGTTGCTGCTAACCTGTTTGCCGTTCAACTGTGTAAGAGATAAAGCGACGTCGATCTGGTGCTGCAAAGTGTTTGCCGGGCCCAAGATCGATTTAATAAAATGAATTATCGGAAGATATATTTTTCTGATTTATAGATCAAACAATAATATTATTGTTATTGTTATTATTGTTATTAATATTATCATCATCATCATCATTATCATTATTTTAAATGCAATCAATCGTTGATAATATTATATGTGTAACAGTGCACCGCGGTACCAAGCCCAATATACAAGAAATTATGAACTCCTTGGTTGTATCTAATGTCAATAAGAATCTATGTTCAAATATTCTCTGTAATGTAAAGGAATAGGAGACCTAATCAGTTGTTGCAGGTTTGCAAAGTGCAGTGTTGCTTACCCGAAGGCATCATGCGACAATAGAGGGCGTCTTGGCACACCGCTCGAGAGTATTGCGAGTGAACGAAAGAGAGTAGGCCAACACAATGTAATCTGAAGAATAAAATATCAAGGATTCTTTCTTGTTCTAGCCAATGAACAAGCCAGTCAGATAAAGGCAAATGAACGAACTTTATATCCTCTCATTTCTCCCGCATAACGAGTTAATTAAAGCAGGACACTCGATGCTATGTCTCAACACATCTCATCAAGATGTTTAAGCGCCACAAATGGGCCATTTGAGAGCGGGGTAGGAGCCCGGTCACTACTGATGGACAGGCCACGTATCTTCCTTCGGCTTTTTGTTTCCTCGCCCTGTATAAACAAATACTACATTCATGACTGCAAATGAATTCAGAAGATTAGCGACCGAGTGCTATATATCTTGGCAGCTTAGCCCTCTCGGGTTCTGTTGGAGCTGCCGGTGTAGCGATACGACGCCTCAGGTTTCGCATCCCCTAAGCACCTACCTCTAGGCGTCTTACCTCATGACGTGCCTGCCAATATCCACTATTCATTCATCTCTATCCACCCCCCCCCCCTTCCTCTTATCTAAACTCCTACCCCTCTATTACACCTCAGTTTGTGATGATTAATGCTGTCGTGCTGGCTGCTATGTGGATAGTGTTTTCCCATTTATCGTAAACTGATGGGGCACTCTTTTTAGCCTAAGGCTGTTATTTCCGTAAGACAGATAGAAGGCAAAATAGAGTTCTGTACCAGTTAATTCTATACACGAGACGCACTAGAAATAAATTACCTGTAGAATGGATAAAAGATACTTAGCGTATCTTTATTATAAATGAAATACTACCATAAATTTATTTGTTAGTACTATTATAAAGCTTTGATATTCTATTGCAAACCTAATATCCACAATTTGCATGTTCCCCAGAAAAGATGTCGTGAGATAAGTTCATCTCTCAGAAGATAAAGTCCTCTTATTAATATAGATATACATCAGTGCGGATAAAGGTAGGGGAACACCAGGCCCCTGCCCCCACCCCCTTAAGGGCTCTAAAAATTGTTAGTGGAAAATATCGTGCATGTAATTTTGTTTTTGCTTAATTTTTTTAAACAAAAATGCATCCCCTCCTTGTAAAATTCTTGATCCGCCCCTGATAATTTTATGCATCATTTTTTTAAATTTCTTTTAATCTGTTCCCTATGCCATTTCATCTGCCATACCATCTGCCTATTTTTCTCAGCCTCTTCCTTCCTTTATTTCTCTCTCTCTCTCTTTCATCATATGATTTGACAATTGGTTGCCTTTTCATTATTCGAAGAAGGGTAATCAAAGTTAGATATGAACATGTTTCTCGATAGTGCTTATGTTTTACTTGAAGAAGAGGAGGTGAGATTACTGGTACTATTAAAAAGAAGAAGAGGGGAGAGAGTAGAAGAAAGTGAGGAGAGAATGAATAAGATTATGAATAGTGAAAGAAGAAGAGGAGAGAGAGTAGAAGAAAGTGAGGAGAGAATGAATAAGATTATGAATGGTGAAAGAAGAAGAGAGAGAGTAGAAGAAAGTGAGGAGAGAATGAATAAGATTATGAATAGTGATAGAAGAAGAGGAGAGAGAGTAGAAGAAAGTGAGGAGAGAATGAATAGGATTCTGAATAGTGAAAGAAGAAGAGGAGAGAGAGTAGAAGAAAGTGAGGAGAGAATGAATAAGATTATGAATAGTGAAAGAAGAAGAGGAGAGAGAGAGTAGAAGAAAGTGAGGAGAGAATGAATAGGATTATGAATAGTGAAAGAAGAAGAGGAGAGAGAGTAGAAGAAAGTGAGGAGAGAATGAATAAGATTATGAATAGTGAAAGAAGAAGAGGAGAAGAAAATGAATAAAAGGGAAGGCAGAAGAAAAATACAATTACACTTCAAAATGAGAAAGAAAATAAAAGTGATGCGAAAGGATGGCATATATAGGTGGAATCATTTTACTCGAGTAATCCAACCTAAATTGCAATATTACTTAAGCTCTAAAACCTAGATATGGCCGTATAATGATTAATATCCCATTGCTCTAAAATACATTTCAAATCAATGTCCGTATGGGCATTATTACTAACAGATGCTCATTCGTATGCAAACACGATGGGGAAAAAATTAACCCTAACCCAGATAGCCATTGGAATCTGGGACAGGCACAATGGGACAAAATTTGAACTAATATTTTGAATAATACTGTGTTTATTCCCCCTATGGTATAGGGTGGGTAAAATGGTAATCATTGAATGCGTGTCGTGTTGCAACAGCGCGTCAACTGCAAATGTTATGATAATCACTTGCCTCGTATCAAATGAATGACTCTAATTTTACTTTTGAGAGAAGTGAGGCAGTATCTCGATTGACATTTAAATGCGATGAAGTTAATACCACGATCAATGAAAAGATAGGGCACTAAGGTTGAATATACTTTTTTATGTATAGATATCATTATCATTAATCTAATTCTAAAGCCAATTTTATCACAAATTAGAAGTGCTCAAAATTTCACATTTGTTATTACGACAAAAATATGAATGTTAAATTATCATTATTTGATCAATTCCCCTTATAATAATTTTTTATCGTTTTCAAACTTTTAAATGACATTAAAGAAGTTTGTCCTTCACTCGTAAGTACAAAATCATTTAATCTAATATCTATGATATCCAATATACATCGAGTGAACATTCATATATAGATTCATATTGCCCCAATCGAGGCGAATGAGGAAATATTATTGCCGAAGGAAATTACGCCATGGCTGGGATTCGAACCCACGACCCTCTGTTTCAACGCCCGGAGACTAATCCACTGGGCCACAACGCTCCGCAACGCTCTACAAAAATCAACTAAAACAGCGTTGTTTCAAAAATGCACATGCTATATTTTCTTTTCTTATCTATTTTCGCATTTTCTATGTATAGTGTGAGTCAAAAAAAAAACTTGACACCTCACAAACCCCCAATTTAAGTAAAACATTTATGTCATGAACACATAATTATTATAAATGGCTAGAAAGAGTATCTTCTCACAAATAATTTGAAAGCATCCTTATGTGGTCTTCGATAATCAGTAGATATTCTTTGCAGTGATGTAACTTTTGATTTTCGCCAAAGTAAGGCATGACTGAAATGAATGAATCCAGATGTCACATGAGGGTGGCATTAAAATCCATCGCAAAATACCTTTGAAATAATTGACATATAAATGTTGCTTTATAAACACTTCAGTATCAATGCTCAAGTTAATTCAATTGAATTTACAAATAAGTATCCTAACTCACTGAGGATTCTGATCATTTAAATCTGGATTCATTAATTGCAACCATGCATTATTGTGCATGGAACAACTCGAACTTTACATCACAGTAATACTTGACTATCCAAGCGTTCACACATTCAATGGTATCAAACTACTAGTATTTAGAATATACTCTTTCAGGCCATAATATAATAATGTTCATGACATATGTTTTCCTTAAATTGGGGATTTGTATGGTGCATAGTTTCTTTCTTTTACTCACACGGTACACTCTAAAAATATTGGGTAAAAATGCTCCATGAGGGTAATTACGTACAATCAACATTGGACATTTCTTTCGGGCCTTTTTATATATCCAGTGTGATGAAAATGTTGCCCATTCTTAAGTAATTGTGCTTATTTTTTAACCTTACTGGGCAATATGCTACCCGCATTTGGTAAAATACTGCCCCAAATTGGTTGGACACAATCATAATTACCCTCATGCTGGTTAAAATTTTACCCAATTTTTTTTTACAGTATAGTTGCATAAAACTACACTGATGGCATCCAGCATGGAGAGAAATTGTTTCTGTGTCATCGAATGTTTTCAATACTCTCCTCCCTCGGCCTTCTAAGTAAAATCTAAATTTCTGATCTTATCAAGTTATATACACAAGGCATTGCGGTGGATTCACAGCGCTCCCTTTCATGAAGTTAGCAAATAAAATACATCCATGTGGGTTGAATAGCGCATGCAAGGAGCGAGAATTGTTGGTTGCTCTCAGGGATATTCCGCCTGTTAAAACCAATGTTTGTCTATAGTGAACAGTGCATTGGGATGCTATGTCAACCTCTGCTCCTACAAGGTTTAATCTAAGTCTATTCCCAAGAGAAATAAAATTATTAACTTGATTCCAAATGATATATGTAACATTGATATAACCCACTCTCATTGGTCAGTCTTAATTGTAATGGTTGTCACCCCCCCCAATATATATACATATATAAAATGTTTAGACTCCGAGGAGTGACCGGGCTATGTATCCCCCCCCCCTCCTTCTCCCCCCCCCCACCTATATCTCTTTCTCAATTAGATTTGAATATTAGCTGCCTCAATATCTTATGGGCGTATTCAAAATTCCAAGTAGTTTTATCAACGTTAGATGTGAAAGTACTTATTGTTTTTCGATTATGCAACTTTCACTTCCACTCGTTTTATATTAATTCCTTAATAACCACCTTGCTGCTCGCTCTCCCCCCCCCCCCCCCCCCCCCCCTCCCTTCGCTGTCTCCTTCTTTCTCTGTCCCTTCTAGTCAGTATTGCCTTCAATGATGCTTCATTATAAACATACATTCTGGCATATGAAGTGCGCACTTTTATCTCACTATTCATGACAAAATGCTTCAAACTATTAATAATGAAAAAAGGCAAAAAATTCATCTTATAAATTGATGACAGCATTCATAATGTTTTTTGTATGTTCGCACTTCTATACCTTTAAAAAGTTCTGCGTGTCTGTCGGTGTTTTCTTGAAGGCAGCTCAAGGCTTGTTAGATGTGTGTTAGAATAGAATACTGCTCTTCGTTCCTTTCATCTCGTCAAGGAAAGGCCAACTGTTTTGGTTTTATCATGAAGTAAGGAAAGGCCAACTGTTAACTGGGAGCTATGGGCCTTGCGAACGATTGTACGATTATCTGCCCCAATTAACAGGTTTGTGTACACGCTATTTAACCGTGCAATCAGCGAGCCAAGCGTGTTGCCGTCTGACACCAGCCCATCTAGAGCATTGTAGAGCGGCAGCGGTCGGCTGCAGGAGAACTCTACAAGCGCGCTCCGTTTTGCTACCACACGCCTTATACCCACACCCATGCTTTCTGCGCTATGTTCGCCTCTTCATAATTGAAGCATAATGCGAAAGGTTTTCGCTCTAATTGTTTGCGCTAACATTTAGTTTCTCATCATCTATTTAGTGACAAATTAAGATGTCAAGGCTTCAACATGAAGCTGATGTCGTGTTTCCATCTCGCTTTTTCGTTTGTATGGTGTAGTTGCAGTATGGTAGTGATCGATTTAGCAGCAAATTAAAAAAATATATATAAGCGAATATGGTTAAGTTTATATATTCCTCGCCTTTTTAAAGTCCGATTTGTTCCCTCCACTTCATGGCAGATTAATGGGTTTTTGGAACACAATATCACTATGACGACAATTAATGTTTTATACTACGGAGGCCTCAGATTAAGAGACCCATACCATTAAGGTTTGGAGTGGTTTTTTTCTCTGCTTTCAATCAAATTGTTTGATGGTAATCCTATTCTGAATTTCTGTTTTCAAGCAATGAATTCCCGTTTCATTATTGATAACAGTAATAATAATAATATTAACAATGATAATAATAATAAAAACAATAATAATAATGATAATGATAATATCCAACATTGAGAAAGCGCTTAATACAATGATTCTATATAAGCGCTACTACTCTTAGCCCTATTTGAGCACGGCTTCCCTCAGGGGCGGCGATCTTGGGGGCGGGGGAACAGTGCCCCTTACTTTTTGAAGCACTTTTTGAAGGTGCCCTTTTTACGCAAGAATATGACCCCTGACGAAATGAACGTGTTCTGTGTCCCTTTCACCTGAGAAGGTTATGTGGGAGCAAGTGCTCCTCACGAACATGTTTTGTACGTCCACTTTTCATACCTGGCCCGTTTATGCCTTAAGCAACTGCCCCTTTCAGTGTCTTCTACTTGCCTTTCTAGTATCAAATAAAAAATAAAATTTCACGACCAAGAAACAAAAGAGAAAAGGAAAAAGAGGAAAGAGAGAAGAGTGAAATATATCATTTTTTTAATATTATGTCAAAATCTATCCCAAAATTGTATTTCCGTTAGAGGATTGTCAACATTTTTGCTGGTTATTCATTTGTTTATGGTTAAGCTTTGGCTTGATTCATGAACTGTTACAAAGCACAAAAATCTTATACTGGACTGTAAACGATGGGGCGGCCTCATCATCAAACCTAATCGCCCACAATTGCGGTCTCCTCTATTCCTTTCTATTATCAGTTCGTTTAATGAATAATACATTCTGCTGATATCATTGATCCAATGCTTGTACTCCAACTATCATAAATTTGTTATATAACAAGTTAATATTTTATATATTTTTGTAAAATAATATCTTATGCATGTGAACGCAGAAATAAAAGGAATCAATCAACAGATAATCGCGATATTTTCAAATGTGGGCATTTGGTGGACGTAATTTGCCCAATTATGCCACAGAAACAGACTACTGTCCAACAGTTGACAATTTAATGGACATAATACGGTATGTCAGGATCAAACCTAGGTTTTTGTTTATCCATAGATTTGGTCATCAATCACCCAAAAATCACATAAACTACCTCACATACCACAACCATCTTTTTTTTAAAGAGAGCTATATGACGTAGTCAAAGTACGCATAAGTAATTGCACTGCACAAGAAAAATTCCGGTTTAAAGTTGTTTATTACAACTATATCATTTCGTTTCCAAATACGACTCATTTCAATGAAGATTTTATTAATCAATGTAACGTGAATTCACATATAAATGATAATGGCTTTCAAAAGATAAAAACAACATAAGTTTGATTTTATCGATTTAGAATTTCAGTTGTGGAGAAAAAATGATAATTCAGTAATGGATGGGAGAAATGATAATTTGTCCGGACAATATTAAGGGTTTATTAATTTAAAGGACTTCCCTGATTAATCATGGATGCAGTCTGTATGATGTCGATGAAAAAAAATTGACAAGTTGACTGAATTAGCGGTTATCAGATGACTTTGAAGACCGATGACGTAGAATGATATATGTCGAGGGTTATCGGAGATCCACGAAGTCTGTCGAAGAATGGCGTCACCGAAGTCTAGGCGCTTTCGACCTGTCGCATGACGTCGAGAAGAACAAAAGCAGAACTCAGGGTTGAATACTCAGGATATATCATCTTGGTTCAGGGCTGACGAAAACTGAAGGCTTCTATTGGTATAGCCCCAGAATAAATGGACCCACCATTGTGTGTAGGAAAACTGCTCCAAAATAAAAAAAAAATGCATAAGGGTCATTTCTTCCCTGCACCTCAGAACACAACCTCTCTCAAAGAGTAACAAAATGAAAGTGATCCTACTCTCTGTGCACAGCAATTAGGTACACTGTACAATCAATAGACGGGTCTTGGAATGTTAAATGTTTATTTCACCTGTTACTAGAACCTGGAACCTACAACAAAAGAACCTGCAAGAGCTGCATACATTATAGCCCTTCCTATTTAAAGTAATTAAATACGTAGGTTTTTATTACACCACTCAATCAGTAATACTGCCATCACAAGGCCAAAATTAGTAACTTATAATTACCTTTTAAATTTAGAGTTTCATCTCTATTTTAACACAACTTTCAGGATTACACCATTAATCAATTTTTCCTGTTAACAATTTCTATGTTAAATAAACAAATTTTAGAAGATGGCTTTAGTGCTAAAATAAAAAAGAATTGCTTGTGACACGGTCCAAATTGATTAAAAAAATATTGACCCATATTCATCAAACCTTCAAAGTTTATTATTTTCTTATGATATAGAGGTTTGCTACGGGATTCACCAGACATCACAAACGTCATATATAATTGTCTCATTATATTTTAGTTGGGTAATTAACAGCCAAAATTTTCACTGCAGCGTTAGGTAAGGGTTGACTCTGAAGAAAATTTAAAGTTGAGTTTTCAACGTTATACCTATTCAATTAAATACCTGAATAGGTATATAATAACGAGCAATCAACATGATCAATAGAATGTATCACTTGCTGTTGCATGTTGCATTGAAATATAAATGGAAGATGATTTAACTCAAACTGAGGGCAAAATTGTATAACTTGATATTCTGCTATTCTATTGGTCGATTTGTTTGGTGTTTTGTTCATGGGATGGCAGGTATATGGAATGCCAACTGTGTGTTGTTGTTTTTTTGCTGTTGTTTTTTCAAGCTAAAATCTTCATTTTTGTAATTGGAAACTCGTATGGTTGAAGTAGGCCCATGCTTTAAAAATATAAGTTTCGAAAACCTGGACGAAAGGGGCCCACCAGGGGTGGGGGATGATAACTGTTCTCGTCATTAAAAAGCAGCTATATTACAAAATATGAAAAAAAAAACTTTCTCTTAAAATCACTGACGTGCAGTAGGGACTGGGGAGGGGCTCTGGAAAAAGTTCCATGACCAAGAAAGGAGAAAAGGGAATGGAGCTTTGAGGGAAAATGATGAATTATAATGCTATTTGTTGAAGGTGTCTAAAACAAATCTATATTTTTATTTTTAAAAGCCAAACTTTTCGCTCGCTTAAGGCCTTTTTTTCTAAATCCCCTTGTAGGCCATGTTGTGCCCCACCAAAATGTTTTTTTCTCATTTCGAAACGCTTAATCTATCATCTTTGCTAAGTTCATTTTGGAGTGAAAATTTTTAGGAAAAAGGGAAAATACGGATGAAAGAATTGCCAACCCGTCGTATTTGTATTTTGTCAAATACATTTTACATATTAATTAATTAAATATACACGTAGGCATCGCATCAGTTTCCGTGTATGATGTAATGGGAGTAATTTTTAACATATTTTTCTCATTTTGAAAGATGAGCATTATCGAGCATCCATGGAGTAGTCAGTCGAACTGTTTAAGGGATAAAACTTTTGAAAATTGTGTTAGTTTAATCAGGTCACTTAATTTATATAATTATTGTGACCTGATGTATGTCCATTGAAATGCCAATGTGTGAAAGGTATCGCAATTAGATAATTTGGTCGATAACACAGAGCGAGAAAGGTAAAATAGAAAATATGAGATTTTCTTTATCAACGATCAACCATGAGATTGTTCTGATTTATGACGGCTCGCTTTGATTCACACCTTGCATGCTTGAAAAGCTGAATTAATATTTACTTTAATATAAATTGTATTTAACAATATATTCGATCCGAACCTGTGGTAATTGAAAATCGTGGGATACTGCTTCCAATAAAACCATTTTTATTTCAATAACTTGTAATATAAGTAGTATTATTAAAATATGAGCAGAATATTGTAACAACATTTGGGAGAATTAATTGTTGATTTTTTTATGAAGATATATAACTGCCCTCGTCTTTATTAACTTCGTGAAAATAGTTTCATTTATAATAATCTGTTTCAGTAAGCTGTTCGAGATATTGCGCACACAAATTTCACGGATTTCTTTACGACATCCCTAAACATCTGCAGTGTTTCATTGCTTTCCAAGCTTTTCATGTTTTATTTTTTTGTTCACAATAAAAGACAAGCAAAGCGGTGTGAAGATCTTATAGCGACCGAATTAACTCGATGTCACCTGCTTCTATGGCCTTCATATCTTTCACTTCAACACCTCCAAGAGTGCGACCGAGAAAAATCAAATATATCAATGATTTTCACGAGGGTATTTAACAAAGAATAGGAAGACATGGGAAATAAATAATAATGTCTGCCAACTAACATGGCCCAGTCATCCAGCCAGCTAGAACGGTGAAATGAAGCGACTGTTCTTCATATCCGGCTAGACCGTCAACTGCTTCACAGGGGTACGTTATTATTCAAATAATAACATCGCATTCAATTTCGGGCGCACATATTGGTCTTAACTGTGACACATTAATTTCCCATTTTGCACGCCACCCCTGTGATAAAAACACAATTTATTGTTCGATAGTCGTGATTTTCAATTCACACTCTTGTTAATTTGCAGCCTTTGTGCGCGATGGATACGGGATTTCCGACAGTGTCTCTCTATTTATCCCCAATCAAATACGCTCTGGAAATTAAACTGTTGATTTTCATGTCGGGTTTTATTACATTTGACTCTTGTCTGCCAAAGCGAAATTGTTGAAAAAAGCTTTGGTGCTCATTGATTTGAATCTCATCATGAAATTAATTACAGTGTGTCATACAAAAGTGAAGGGGAGGGTGTTTGTTGCATCGCTCAAAAGGCGTAAAGACAACTGTTTCGAATGCCAATAAAAAATGATAAGACTTTGATGAGCAAGGAGGGGAGTAAACTCATAAATGGTCAATTTTATGACAAAAGTCAGTGGTGTTATTAGAGGCGTGATCTGCAGCCAATATTAAGCGCCGTCATATAGGACTGTGCTGTTATACATGTCACCCATATTCCATGGAGGGCATTGTTAAGTTCATTGTCTGAAAAACAAAATGTGATGTAAATATCTAAATCGAACCTGACCTACTTTCTCGAGGTTTCTTTAGATAACTCTCATTCATGCGTTATTGAAAAGAAGACTCTTATAATGACATTTCGGCAAAGGGAAAATATTGTAAGTAGACATACATTTTTACATACATTCTTATTAAAGCTACATCGTGTTTCAGTGTGTTCATGGGGATGAAACGTTAATTTCTACACAAGTTAGACAACATCAATGATGTCATGATGATAATGTTGATAATCATTGAAAATGGTGAAAGTATTAGTGGTGTTTCGTGATGATTGTGATATGATGGTGGTGGAGGTAAATGGTGACGATAATGGCCATGGTGATGGCATTCATGGTGGTGATTGTGCGAACGATTGTGATAGCGATGATGAAGATGGTGGTAATGGATATTATGATGGTGACGGTGACGACGACGATGATGATGATGACAGTGAGGATGGTGAAAATAATAATAATTTTGTTTTGTATGCATTTAAAGTACACTCTCTGACATCACACGCCGGTCTGACTGGCTTCCTATGGGGGCTGGTGCCCTTATTTGCTAGATCTACTCAGCTGACCGGGCTTGCCCCTTAAATTGTCGGTGAACGGTGCAGCAAACACGAGGGCACCAGGCCCCACCAGGATGTAGCTGGGAACTTGTTGTGATTTAAGATTTCTATTTATATCTAAGTAGCTGTTTGTAATGAACGTGTATAAAATTTTGTATCCAAAGGAACTGTTGCTGCGCTAGTGCCATGAGCGTCTCTGGACGGTGTGTGCTCTCAATAAGATATCACTATTATCATTATTATTTGCTTTTATTTAGCGCTTAACACATCGGAACGACATCTCTAAGCGCTTTCTTTGCACTTTCTCCCATCCCTGGGGAGCATTCCTACAAGAGTTCTAAGACTCGATTACTAGGCAAACTAAACTGGGTTCCAAAGAAACCTATCAAACTTCACAAGCGCTCTACACAAATTCCACTCAATCAATATGAACAAAGTTTTGACACAGGCTAGCTTCAATAATCTTTACTAAGCACATATCAATAAGGAGATTGGTTTAATCACAAAGAGGCTGAAGCCCCTCAAATCAATTGGTTCCAGAATCCAAAGTCACAAAGTGGCGAAAGAAAGACCAATGAAAATGAGATGGGATTAAACAAACTTACCAGTTTAAGTTCACAATGATCGATGATCATCGGCATGTTTAAACTATGAAGTTACAGGAAGTTAAATTTAACATTTCAAACACACCCATTGAGGTCAAAGAAGCATAATGCATGAATGGACTCAATTGCAGTCAAGCAAAGAATGACCATTTGGTTTAATCCCATCTCATTTTCATTGTTCTTTCTTTTGCCATTTTGTGACTTTGGATTCCGGAACCTATTGATGTGAGGAGGTAAAGCCTCTTTGTTATCAGACTCTCTTAATTATTGACTGGGTGGAGTTTGCATATTGCCCTTGTAAAGTTTAATCACTTTCTTTTGGAACCCTGTTTTACGTAGGCTTTCGCATCCTACCAGGTACCCATTTAACACCTGGGTGAAGATCGGCAAAATGTGGATTAATGCATTGCCAAAGGATGCTAGGATGCTATAATTGTATATATACGGAGAGAAATATTCATAGAGATTTATAATAAAAGATTGTATGTGTATAGGAGTCAACATATCTAACAATAGAACATATTATAGCAGAGCAATGAATGTACTATATATACCACGCGTTATAAACGCATTTAGAAACTACCTTTTTAAGACACATCTCGTTACAACCGACTATCACTTGCTCTGTTATAATATGTTCTATTGTTAGATATGTTGACTCCTATACACATACAATCTTTTATTATAAATCTCTATGAATATTTCTCTCTGTATATATACAATTATACGGCAATTGTTAAAATAAGTCTCTCATCATATAACATGTTTTCTGTCTGCATTTCCTTAGATATGTTGGCACCTATACATGTATACATTTATAACAAATCTATATATAATTACATAAATATCTCTTTCTATAAATATATATCTTTATCTGGCATTTGTTAAAATAAGTCCTTTTATATCATATAATTATGTTCTCTTGTTTATAATTCCTCAGATATGTTGACTCCTACACGTGTATATACATTTATAATAAATCTCTGTATATATATATATATATGATTATTGTAGTAATATAATTACATAAAATAAATATCTCTTTCTATAAATATATATCTTTATCTGGCGATTGTCAAAACAAGTCTTTTTATATCATATAATATGTTCTCTTGTTTATATAGTGGAAAATAATTAATAATTATAAGTAACCGTGAAGCATGTTTAGATTATTTTAGAGGCCATCATATTGTATTATTATATTATTGTATTGTATTTGTACTTTGTTTATATATCTATAGTCCTGAGGAAGATCATGCATTGATCGAAAGCTTGATTAAATGGAGAAGCAAGGAGCAACGACCACTTCGTAGTCATTTTTTCCTCTATATATATGTATATATATATATATACATATTATTGTTGACTACTGTGTGTATAATTGTTTTTATGTTTATTAGTTTATGTTGATACAGAGTCACTTGGTCGAGCAATTTTTATAACTGATGGCGCTACCCTGTAAAAACGACAAACAAATAAATAAAATAATTGTGCTGTACTCAACCCAGGTGAGGTAAATGTATATCTGGTTTGAATCAATTCTTCGAAATGTGTGTGCGCTGTAAGTAATTATGGCTGTTTAGCTATTTAAAGCCAGGGTATAATATCCAAGTTTTTCTTTGGAAACGCATCGAGGCGTTATAATCATAATGTGATATGTGCTTTATTGTTTATTATTATTATTATTATTGTTATATTATTATCATCATCATCATCAGTATTATGTATTAAATATTGAGAATTATCATTTGACATGTCTGAGGAAAGAATTTTACGTTTGAACTACAGCAGAAAATGAAGCTAATATATTTTCCAACACCTGACAGAGACTGATAAACGAGTAGACTAGCCTCAAGGTGTAAACCTTATTGAGAGTAAAGTGGATAAAAGGGGAACTTTTAGAGGAATAAAGGAACATGCGCCAATGAGGGAGACCATTTGAATTAAACAGGAATGAGCATGCCCATATTTGTTGTTGTTGTTGTTCTTGTTGTCTGTATGATAAAAGATGGTAGGCTTAATTGTTAACATTACAAGCACGTGGAAAACGAATAGAACAAGAGGATGATGCATGAGGATGAAATAAAATTATGTGTCCTAGATTCAGAAAGGCAAGACAATACTCTTCCTCCTTGACTAAATCTATCAGGAAATCATGAAGCTAGGATGCTAACGCACGCACACGATTCGCGCGGATTAACAACGAGAAATCAATGATGCTGGAGCGTGGAGTGTCGTGGTGGCGAGTAAGATGAAGAGTTAGGACGTTATTAAGGCTTGTGATTGATATTGATACATGCCAGTGATTCGTTGAGGAGTAGGCCGTCTTAACCTCGTCCCCCTCAGACTCGTGCGCTCTGATTGCGGCTGACAAGTTGGGGTCAAGTGCCTGATAGCTTTATTATGCTTGGTCTTTGGCTGCGTTTGTTGTTCGATCCCCAATCTGTGATCGATCGGCCTGTCCCGGTATAAACTTTTCCAGCTTGCGTTGAGATGGAAGTGATCGCATTGCAAACCCATACAAACATCACAGTTAAAAACAAGAAATAGAAGGTATTATAAGAGCTTTCTAGGCAGGTAATGCATGTCATGAGATGGATGATAAGAGAAGATAGAAAGAGAGTGAGAGGAAGAGGAGGACGGGAGGAGAAAGTATGCCGGAATGAGGTGAAGGGAGCAAAGAAAACTTTCCAAAAAAAAAACTGTTCGATTTGTTTATCCCTTCTAAGGAATTTCAGGTACGGAAAAGTAGTTGCAGCAGCAGAAGTAGTAGTAAGTAACAGTGTGATTATTATCATTATTACTATTATTTATTATTATTATCATCATCATTAGTAGTTATAATCAAATATATAAAAATCACATACATGCAAGAGCATGAATAGGACCAGAAGTGTCTAGTACAAATCTAAAAAATATGGACGAACGACCAACGACCACATGTTACCTTTAACACTAGATCATAAAGATAATTATAGGGTAAATAACAATAAACATAATGATCAATGAATGTTATTGGTTTGGTTTAATGTTAATTGTAAAGTTCTAATACAAATGACCTCCCACGTTATAATTATTATGACGTGGGAGGTCATTTGTATTAGAGCTCGGAAGCAGCGATCCTGGTTGGGGGCCGGGGCCAGCCCCCCCCCCCCCCTACCCCCCACACTTTTTAAAGCAGTGAAAAGGTGTCCTTTTTACGTAAGAAAAATGCCCCCTCACGAACATGTATTGTGCCCCCTTTCACCTGAGTAGGACCCGTTTTATGTGTTTAATAGTAAGTGTCATTTCCCCTCTATCAGTGCCAATTTTTGCCAAACGCACCCTCACAAAGGTATTCTGTGCCCCTTTCATACCTGAGAAGGACCCGTTTCATGTCTGAGCAAGTTCTCCCTTGCCATCTTGTAAGTGCTCTAGCTTTCTCGAATCAGTGCCCCCTTTTACCCAAGAAAAGTGCCCCTTTCACCTGAAAAGGATCCGTTTTATGTGTTAAAAAGTTACCCTTTGCCTTCTTATAGGTGACAAGCTTCATATCAGATAAATTGTCCTTAAAATACACTCTTTTCGTGCCCGATGAGCGCCCGGTTTCTTTATTTAGCGTCGTTTTTTCCTTCCGCAAGTGCATCCTTTAATCGCATAATGCCTTTCAAAATATGACCTGTACCTTTCGCTACTTCTTTTTATTTTGATAATGAAATTTATCACTTTGACCTCTAATTCAATGCCTTATTCTATTGCCCTTATTTAGTTTTGATAAAATAATGCCCATTTCCTTTTTGTTCAAAATATTAATGTTAATGTTCTGTCCCTTTCCATTGGGACGAGAATCCCTATTAATTATGGTTCTGAAAAAACACATTTTAAATTAATGAATTTCATATCCTACGTGCCTTAAGTTTTATAAGTCATGACTGTGAGTGGGGAAGAAATAAGGTCTTTTTTCCTTTTGTTTTAAGATAGCGCCCTTTTCAAAAGAAAAAGGTACCCATGTTCCCTGTGCGTGCCCCCCCCCCCCACTTTCAACTTCGCTCCACCCTGCCGTCCCTGTCAGAATTGCATACTAAACCAGAAATCACTTCGAAAAGGCTTTGCTCAACTCAATACTATAAAACTATATAATTCAAGATAAATAAATATTAGAATTCATAAAACAATATTGATCAATAAAACTTAGTTTCCGTATTCCCAAGAAATAAAAACTATGTCAAAATATAGGTTAATTCTTTTACCCCCAACAGGATAATGCATAGTGGGACATGGATCGGGGGAAAGGGGAAAAGTCTGTGAGATTATAAGGAAAGGAGATCGTCAAAATGCGTAAATTCTTATCGCAAATGTTTTGCATTTAATCCTGTGATTGTGTCCTATTTAGACGAGGAATCTTTCATCGTGGGAGTTATAGGTTTTGAAGGATGCGTCACTTGGTCATATAGCAAGTATTGTACCGTCATGTATGTGATAGGTCATGTAATATTCAAAGGGGTGTCCAATAAAAATCACCAAACGATACCGTTAGAAATAAGAGAATGCCAGATTTTGATCGGCGTGCAAGTTCGACAATTATTGTAAAGTTCACTGTTCCAATCATACCACGATCCTAAATTTAAATTAATAAGCCCTAGATACAAATTTCCCGCGCTCAACCCAGGTGTTCAAAATGTTCTGTATGAAGATTTATGATCATGATGATTATGATTGTGATTCCTGCGTTTAGAACTGATCATGTCATTACAAGTAATAGTTTTCGATCACTTAGCCATTGTAAAGAATGTCTGCTGAACGCCAAGCCCAAGTCATTGATTATCTTTTTATTCCTTATATAATATCGTTATTGCATCGGTGCAGTTATGTTTCATTTCATTTTGGTTTATGTCAAAAAAATTGTTACGTTGCAAAACTTTGTGATAACTTTGCTATAACATGGCATTTATTAAATGCTTGTGCGCCTAGGTAGCCGAGCTAAATCAGGAGAAAATGATAGCAGGGCTCGCTGGGAAAAACAATTTTTCGGAGCTAAAGTGGCTACCCTGGATAAATATGCCGTTATTATTTTATTAGTTTTTTTATCATTATTATTATTATCATCATCATTGTTTTGTATCCTCTGGAAAAAGCGCTATATAAATCCAATTATTATTATTATCATCATCATCATCATTATTAATATTATTATTATCATTAGTAGTAGTATAGTAGTATTATTGTGGTTGTTGTTGTTTTTGTTGTTGTTATTATTATTGTTGTTATTTTTATTATTAACATAATTATGTTATACAGCTTGTACGTAAATACGATAAATATGAAATATGATTCAAACAAAAATCTCAAATGAATACGCTACATGAATGAAGGACATAATATATAGGGACATAAAGATTAAACCTGAGAATGATTTTTTTCAAACAAAGTTTATTCATATTCTTTTTGACAGCACGTGACAATATAATTAAGATTAAATCACACCAAAAACAAAAAGAAATGTGACAAAACAAAAAGAATCCAAGAAAATTTGAATCAAATAAGCTGCATCCAATCAACAAAAAGGGCTCTTTATCAAGCACTACATATACTAACATGCCAGCAAAAATAAATTTCAGTTATTTATAATAATTTCAGTAATTTCTAATGATAAATTATAAAATATAGGATATTTATATTGCGCACATATCCACCTTGTTAGGTGCTCAAGGCGCTCCTATATTACCCGGCTAAGCTAGACGTTCATAGCGCACTCAGCTTCTTAAGGAATTCCTACCGGTACCTATTTACCTCACCTGGGTTGAGTGCAGCACATTTTGGATCAGTTTCTTGCTGAAGGAAATTACGCCATGGCTGGGATTATTATATTTATAGAAAGTTTCTCCTAACACTCATTCCAGCAGCGTATAGTGGTAATGAGGTATAAAACAAATTCCATATATCAAAACATTTCCCCCCTTTTTTGATATACCTGTTGAATAAATTGCAGACAATTACCTGCTGTCACAATTTACAGATTGGTTCTGTATTTTTCTGTAAAGTCCTCTGGTTTTTTTTTTTTTAAGCGAAGGTCATATCGCATCGACAACATTGTAGGACCTGCTTACCGAAAAAAAGTGTGGGCATCTTCGATAATAATACTACACATTACGATTTTTATTGAGCACCCTATAAAAGCAATCTTGAAATCGCTCTGAATCAATCTCGATGTGGGTGTCTACTGGGTTAATACTGCCCTAAAACATCCCTCAAGGGGGCCTTACACAAGGGCAGGAAAATTGTCGTATTTTATTTATCGCTGTCTCCGAACAAAAAATACACTTGTTCTATTTTAATCTCCCAACTAAACCGACGCGATGGGAGATAAAACTCCTCATCACAATCTTCATCTTTTACTTGTCTTTTTTTTTCTTTTTCTCCACGCCACTCAGAAACAGGCCAAGCATGAATTTTGGATCAAAACATGCATGGAGAGAGAGAGGTAGATGGGGAAAGACCACTTGAAATTGCGAGCTATTGAATGAATCGAGAGGAACATTGGAAGCGTGCATGAAGTACATTGGGGCATGAAATGGGCTTAGAAGATTTATAATCTCTGTATCTCATTTCAAATGGGAATGCCTACATCACCGATTAAATGAGGGAAAATGAAAGTTTAGGAGAATATCATCTGCTATTGACTCAATAAATCAAAATCAGTGAGGTAAAATTGGTGCGCAGACACGAAGCTCAGTTCAATAAGAGGCAACAATCTTTGAATACTTGGCCATGGGTAGCGGGGTGCTGAATGTATAATTCTCCATGATAGGCAGCGCCCAAGGTATTTTCGAAGGTGTGAAAAAATGTGAATTATGTAAGCAAAATAACCATCACTTTGTATTGAAAACTTTTTTTTTTTTTTTTTGGGGGGGGGCTTTTCAAATTTCTTTGGACCAAAATGACCTCGATTTATAGTAAAAGCCCTTTTATTCCCTTTTAAATGTACATCAGCACCCCCAGTAAAAATATTGTTCCCAGGACCCTGTTACAATCCACTATCATGCTTTCATAATAATGAGGAGAGTAGAAGATAAAATATTGTGGTGAAATGTTAGTTGATTTGAAATCAGTGAAATTATTTGAGATTAGATAGCCATCTAAGAATATAAACTTGTTATATATCGTTGATTCGAGTCACGGCCCATTGTAATACTCATTCATATATGCCTACTCATGCAGAGATTCATCATTAATGACAAAGATAAATTAGTATATAATTATGAAGTTTGATCTTGAGGCATTAAAAATATTAAATTGGTCTGTCACCCTCCCTTCCCGACCCCCCCCCCCCCCACCCCTTCTCTCTTTTCATCCATGCCTCTTGTTTTAATCACCTTCACTATTTTACTAGGATAGATTAAACCTGTTAGTTGATATATCCATGATGATTAAGATTAAATTGGGGATTTAAATAACGCCTTTTACATGTTGTATACATAGTAATTAAATGATTATGCGATTAAGGTTAATTAAAAAGCTGTTATAGGTTGCCGAGATGGCAACAATGCTAAATGTACTTCAAAATTCATTTATAACGCAAATCAACCTAACAAAAACGTACTGAAACAACTTTTCCAGGTCATGCACATGACCTATGGGCAATAATAGGGCTGTCTACTGGACTATTATATGATATTTTCGATTAGGAGACAAAATTATCCACACCAGCCAACCATTTCTCACATGAAGAGATCAACACGTACAAGACATTTGGGGCTACATCATGAAGGGAAAATGTTATTCCGTAATAAACAAAAGAAAACTCAATAGGAAAACGTTAAAAGTATGACAATAAACAACATGGTTGTCACTCGGAAGATTTTCGTTTTCTTTTCAAAACAGAAAATGTATATCATTTCAATGGAGGTTGGGGTGGCAAGGCCCCCCCCCCCATCCCCCACCGGCCTAGTTTGTTCTGTGTATCATAATAAGTGCTTTACATTGTAATTAATTACCCTTACCTATACCCTTTTATTTTTATTTTTTTCACCTGAATATGGCTAATAGATAAAAGTAGAAAAATTTTGTTATTATTGATCTGCTTATGTTTTAATATTGTTGTTGTCATTATTATTGTTGTTATTATTGTTACCATTCTCCTCAAGCTCCCCTTCTTCCTTTAAATATCACAATGTACTTATTATAATTTGTATTAATTCATTATGATGTAAATATGTATTATTTCAGTAGGTCATGTGACCTAAGACTCCACATACTGTATTATGTTTATGTTTATTATGTATATTATTATGTAAAAAATTGTGCTATATCATATTATGTATCATATTAGGTATATGCCTATTATGTATTTTTTATGTATGTTTTATTATAATATTATGTATATCATTTAAATTATTTTGTTTCTGTTTGTGTTTCATTGTATAATTTTGAGAACAATCCAACATGTTTGTGATTATAATCAATAAATTTTGAATTTGAATTTGAGTTTGAATTTAATAGGGATGGAGCTACCTCTTGGTTACGAGACATAATTTGTACTATCTTAAGAAGATATGAAATCATTATAATATATGTCACGTTTTCAGGTAATAATGATAAACAGGATCGCATTAGTGGATCCCTCATTTCTATCGACATTATTTTCTACAAAGTGTTTGAAATAATAAAACTATGCTGTTGTTCAAAATGTATAATTGATTTGTTATTACAAGTAGTGGGGAAAAAACAAAAGCTGACGAATGCAAGTTAATTCCGTATGTCCTTGTAAACATTATTGGAGATGATCAGAGCTGAATACCTGGGTGTATACCGGGAAAGTGTCACTTCATTCAGCTGATATAAAGAAGCATGCCATTCACAGGACACTACAGATCACAGGCCCCTCAACATTGGGGGCTTTGGGCAAGATTAAAAAGTTTTATATGTAATGTCAGAGGTTTGCGTGATGTTATCCACATACCATGTGACAAATAATTCACTCTAAACAATAGGCAGGAGTGATGAAAGATAGAGCCTAGAAGTGAAGCATCCCTTTGGAGCCCCAAAACCAATTCCTGATGGGAATTAGCATATGTTGTACCAGCGGAGGAGGAGCAGACAACTCCTCAAATGATTTTACGATACGGACGCGATGGCGCGAAAACTGAACACCGATTAGTCTTTTCACCAGTCAATGACTCAGAAATAATGTTTACTCAATTTGCCCCCGCGACGACTTTTCGTCCATACAAGCGCGTCATCTCACCAGTCGCTCTAATACAAACCGACGGCCAAAAATAACTGGAAAGCATGAGCTAGCTTGTTGAGAGGGAGTAGGGGGAGAGACATAATAACCCAGAAAGTTATAATCGCAAGGGAGAAGAAAAGATCCAAGGAATTGGAGCATGCGAGATGGCGTAGACATTAGTTATACTGACGGCCTTCAGACCAGAGTATAACGCACTTTTTAAGCCCGTGACACCACGCCAAGATTTGGACTGGGAATTGAAAGAACAAAATTTGTATTGACGTTGCCAATTTGACAATGTCGTATTGGCAACGCTGCCTATCCTGGTAATTGTCATGATTGTACTTCTTGACATTATTGCGATTGTGGGTTAAAAACATAGATGTTTGCTTCTCACATACCAAAGGTTTTAGGTACATTCAGCTAGTATTTCGTGATGTGCTTTCCACTTTAAAATGCTCAATACTCAAATATATTTGGCAATATCAATTTTGTCTTTGCTTTTGTACATAAAGTACAGTGGTTTTGTTTAATTTGGTTAATAATGATCGAACTCTTCAATTTATGCTTGGTAAATCTGTATCCGATCAAAAAAATGTCAAATCAACCGGGCTTTTTGTAAATTCTTATCAATATTTTGGTTTGACACGTATTCATCAAGTCACAATCACATTTGATATCTTAATAAATCTTTATACAGGAGTTCTCCAGGCTGAAAATAATATAATTTCAACAGATAAAGAAAGATCAGAACAGCGGAACACGGAATATTGTTCAAAATCGAACAAGGAATAACAAAGTATGAAATTTTAAAGATTTGCATAATTTCGGTAAAACAGTTCGATAAACATATGAATATTCAAGGAACAAACTGATGGTGCCTTATCCCCAATCGTTCTTTTGTATTTTATTACATTTAATTATGTTTATTCGATTGTTTTACTCCAATAACTATAACGATTCAATTGACAAATAATTTAATGGGTTAGATACTCATTGCTGCAAATTATGCTATTATCGGGGAGATATTTCATTCACACATGCATAAAAATATTAAATAGACAGGATTTCATGTTGTGACATTAAAAAAGAGGAAAGTTGGATGTGACATCATTAGCACACCTAATTAATATTCACGACGACGTGCATATAATTGTTTTCACAAAATATTGTTAAACTTTAAAATTCAATAACTTTGTTACTTCTTTTTCGAATTGGATGAATTTTTTATTGAATTTTACTCTGTTTATTAAGATAAAATTATTTTCAGCGCGGAATACGCCTTTAAGAGTGTAACCTATAGAAAAGCATAAATTTTGTAACCACCAGACCAAGAAAAAGGTTTATCCAGAAAATGCTCATGACCGACAACACTTTGAGTTTGGGGTATCTTTAAAGTGACAAGGCTTTTCTGATGTTTTTTTTTACTCGAACAGCGGTGGAATACAAAAACTAAAGTGAGGACTATTGCGACTGTAGGATGGTAAGGCTACAAAAAAAAATCAAAGGCGGTTCTCCTGCTGGTTTCTTTCATCCCTGACCCGGGTGTTAGTACATTTAAGATAAACAATTCAGGAGGCTGTTCTCCCCTAAGCCCCTCCTCCGAATGCCTAGATTAGATACACCTACTAGTCACTGAATAAACATGACAAGAATCATACATATTCATCTTGGAATTCCTTTTACTAAACTTCTAATAGAGGAAAAATATGAATTACCTTCAACAATGTCAATAGATGGCGGACGACCACTTATAAACATGTAATCTACAGAATGAGAGATGTTGGTTACCTCTCTCAATAATATTGACTGGCTTGTACATGTGCTTCACCTTGTTCGCCTGATCTTCATGTTATCGTAGAGGGTGCTATATCATGGGTTCTTACAAAGTCATTAATATAAATTGCTCTGAAATTACAGACAGATGAAATGAGCATTTATAATGGATGGATGCATGTTCAAGACGAGCACAGCCTATGATTGGACTCTGGATCAGTGATATGATGCTAGGAGTGAACAAACATAATGGATGTGGCATTATTTTCACATGAAGCTTGCATTACAAAAGACCGACTGCTGCCAAACTGCATTAATTAATTAGCATTGCAATGAGCAAATGCCTGGATACAACAGAGGGCGCCGATAAATTCCAAATCTGCACGTGTTCAAACTGCTAACTCTATTTATTTTAATTAGTAATTCATGTTCGACTATGCCTATAGTTGGTTTGCATGTCTCATTTAAAACACAGTTATGTTATATCTCTGCATTATCTAAAATATTAGTGTAATTTATGGTAAAACAAAAGGTGGGGATACACTTGCGCCGAAAGTGAACTGAGGCCGGCGTCGGAGACGGCTCAACACAATGTGTATCACGGTCATCCCCCTTTTTTGAAAGCCGGACTGACACCGGCTTGGACCCATTTGGATATGGTTCGAAGCCGGCGTGACGCCGGCTTCATTATTCTGCATTTGGTATGTGGACTTACCATTACCATCAGGTCACTGAACTAGCAATAGGAAACTAGTAATTGATCAGTGTAAAATGTTGACATGAAAGCTCAGGCGAGTCGTGTCACATGAATAGGCGACTTGAAGCCGGCTTTAGTTTAGACACAAAGTTGCAGGCCTCAGACAATTGTGTAACAGGGGGATAATGACCTCGAGGCGGCTTCAAAGCCGGATTCTGGACCGGCTTCACACCGGACTTATTTGCATCAGGGGCATTTAAAGCGCAATGATCCTAAATGAGTCAGAAGTGTCATTTTGCTCTTTGTCAGCCATTGGTGACAGTAATGATTATCATGACATGCAATAACAAATAGGGACTGATTATGATTATCATGAGCATTATTTTTTTTCTCACCTTTTTTCGTTTATATCGACAATGGAATTATTGCGTCTCCATAGATATCCATGTTCTATTTGATATAAAATATAATGTATTTATAAATCTATATTCTGTTGAATATTGTAATTAAATAATTTCTTCTACATCTTAAAATCATTTCCTTTCGTGTCCTACTTTCTTTATTCTAAGTTTCTTTCGCTAAAACTTGCAGATTAAAAATCTTGGCTTGTCATACAGATTCCTTTGTCTTTCTTATACTTGAACTGTCTTTCAACTCTCTTTTATATATATGACAACCAATGTAGTAATAATAATCTCAAGGTAATACAGAAAAATGTTATTTATGCAACAGTGGATAGCAATTCGAAACCTCTGAATCTTAACAGATAATTAGTTCCTTTGAAATAGGCGCCGTCAATGTTGCTCAAAATTTAAAAAGTCGAGAATATGGCGCCACCAGCAATGTGTTATTGCTTTCATCGTGTAATCTTATCCCATTGCTTACTCTTAAGACCTTTTGACATGGCGCCCTAATATTATCTAAGTAGATTAGAAAATATTCGATGCTCTTTATCCTTCTTTTAACCTGTTCCGACTTGACGTCATCAATCACGTGACCATATACGCGACTAATATTCCAGGCTCCTTTGCCCAGAGCAGGGTTTTAGAAGACTGCTTATGGGAAAGGAAAGGAAAATTATGACAAAAGTAATGGAAATATTGTCACCCCATGGGAGTGATGAGCACTGGTGAGCCGACCTCCTTTCATTTTTTTTCCTACTCCACCATCAAGCCAGAGTCAGCATTCGATCCCATATACCGCCCCTCCCCCATACAAAAATACATTCCCTTCTGCATCGAGAATTGGGAAATCGTGCATTAAAAACAATTCACGCTGCTTCATATGCCGTCACTTGAATACACCCTAGGGTTTTCAAACATACATAATGTTTAAAGAATACTACCACTGTCTATCATTTCTCATCTTTTCTCTTTCATCCTCTCTTCCTCTCTTTCTTTAAGGCAGTCATCATCCCCTGATTGCTGGATGATCTACCTCTGCTGTGAATGACATGATATTCAGGTTCAAGTACATCGTAATCGCATCGATTTGGATAGTATGCCAAGACACGTTCACCGGTACCTCTCTGGGAGCATTGCCGTCCTTGCCGTCTCCTTGGACGGACGGACGAGCATACATTCTACAGGTTTGATATCGACGTCACAGTTGAAGGTAGAGAGTCTTTAAAGAGACTGAGCTTGGTCGAAACAACGTGAACAAATTAGTTTGAAGGTTTCCTTGACGTATAGTCAGGATGTTCCCTAAGACGAAGACAATGTGAATCAAAATATTTCAGTAAGTGTGTCAATAACACGTGTCAAATAAAACATGATTAATTTAGTTTTGTACATTTTACAATGAGTTTAGACAATTGAGGGGTCCTATCCCCGGTCGTCAAAGTTGGCATATATATGTATTTGCTAATGGGGAGTAAAGCAACATTCAAAATGATATATATATAATAACTATTGCTTGGACATTTAGAAATGAATGATTTTATCAAAGATCAAATTAAAGGGGAATCCAGCCTTGGCCTTAAACAATTGTGTTGGGAAGGAGAAAATTAAATTAAACAGAATGGTGAAAGTTTGAAAGAAATCGGCCAAGCAGTAAGAAAGTTATAGCTGATTTAAAATTGAAATCACTAATACTATGTAGATTCCAAATTGGCAACTGGATGATTAAATTATGACAAGGGGCAAGGACAACTTTCCCATAGGCCATGTACTTTATTATCAGGGATTCGTGGTTTTCTCCTAAGTACCCATTCCCCCGCGGCAGTAATCTAAATATAACCCAGGTAGTGTATTGTTTTATGTCCTCATGAAAGAAAAATATAATTTGAAATAAAACTTTTTGGGAAAATGACATTTTAGCCATAATATGTATTGGAGTCCATGGAAGAGTAGTCCTTGCCTTACATCACTATGACATCACATATGTGGCAAATTTGAAGTCTCCATGGGTAAAGTGATCACCAATATTTACAACTTTTTAAAATTCATAACTTTCTTGTTGTTTGTCCAATATTGTTCAAACCTTCACCTATCAACTTGTCTGATTTTTCTTTTTCTTATAAAAACAAGTTTTTATTTGGATTGGATTCCCCTTTAAGAAAATTTCAGACTTGCTGCCCTCTATGTGCCATAGAACGTGTAGAATGCAAAAAATAAAAATGTGACAGATTCAGTTATGTTGTATGTACACTGTAAAAAAAATTGGGTAAAATTTTAACCAGCACGAGGGTAATTATGTATCCAACCAATTTGGGGCAGTATTTTACCCAATTCGGGAAGCATGTCTAGGAAGGTTAAAAAAATAAGCAGAGATTACTTTAGGACAGGCAAAATTTTCATCACACTGGATAAATAAAAATGCCCAATTTTGGTTGGACACATGCATAATTACCCTAATGGAGCATTATTACCTATTACCTTTTTTTTGGAGTGTAGGCCTAAAATTGGTAATATCACCATACTACGCTTGTCTTTAAAAAAAAGATAATGATAATATTGATAGCATATATTCCCGTATAGGCCAAGTTCACTGAAATCATAGCGATGAAAATTCCACCGAAATAGAAAGTAAAATAAGAAACTTCTGACATTTTAATGCTTAGTTTGATTTCGTAAAACTGTTATATACACCACTACATGCATAGTCAGTGTGTTAACGGTGGAGCTGCTGATTACACCAAATCACTTTTTGTTTATTTTTAATTTTATCTTTCATTTTTATTCTTTCAACATAAAGTGTAAAATCTTGCTTATCTATTCCTTGACTACTGTATGTAAAATTGTATCTTTAGAGATCAGATAATCAGATAATATAATAAGTATCAGATTATATCATTATTCAATGTACGAAAAATGGGGAAATCGATATATTATGCGATAGCATACAAAAGAAATAGTAAGTGATAATGGACTTGATCCTTTCCAAAGAAAGCGATTGTCGAGTTTGGACTGATTGTGAATTCTTTTTTACTAGATAAGAAGCTTGTTGTACTGAAACAGCCGTACATCGGTTCACAGAAGGACAGCATATAGTCACGGAACTCAAACAGGTCTTTTAACAATGAGTTATAACCGTTTAAATAAGTTTTGAACTGGGTAAGCAGCTTCAATGCAACAAAACTCCTCCACTAACATGACAAAAACCATGTCAACCATGACATGGAAAAGAAAATGATTGAATTACAGGGAGTTCGTATGATCGAGAGGGAGGGGGGGGGGGTAGAAAAAATGAAGAGTAAAGAAGATCACAAAAAAGAAGATAGGAGGACATTGGAAACCCGGGGTGGAACCTGAAGAGAAGATATAGGTGGGGGTGAAACAAAATGAGTTTTAAAAAAAGTAATAAATGGTTATGCGAGGAGGGGAAGGAATGAAAGATGAGGGGTGTTTTCTCACAAAAGCCCGTTCGAATCTAGGTTGATTGAACGGTATGTGGTGCCGAGAGTGACGTGACATCAAACATTGCCACTCTGATCTTTTACTCCATTTGGTCTTTACAGGGTGATTAAAGAAAAAAATATTATCTAATAACAATACTAATAATCATAATGTTCATAATAACCATAGTGATAGCAGCAATAATAATGATAACAATAATAATTAATGATGATGATGATGATAATAGTAATAATAATCGTGATAATAATAATAATGTGACTTTTTATAACCATGAGAAGATTAATGAGTGATGAGTTTGTATAAATACTTATTAACTTTATGTAGGCTCCGGTTGATTCTTATTTGCATCATTTTCTTTCATGAAGACTAAATACCAAATTCCTCCTTTTTCAAATGATTTTATCGTAAGAATTACATTTTTTTGTATAAGTATTTGGGAGAGTCGACAAATTTTCGTTCTTTATTTTTTTCATAATTTTATTTACTTCTTGTTAAATGACAATGTAAGACTAATCTTATTCTTGCTTATATACATATACATTATTCTCTATTTATTTTACTTTCTTTCCTTGTCATTATTTTACTTTCTTTCCTTGCCATAATTTTACGTTGAATTCTTTCCTTGTCATTTTTTTACTTTCTTTCCATGTCATATTTTGTTTCTCTTTAGATATTTTTTGATACTTACATTATATTTATCACAGAATTGATGTTAAATAGATGAGTCATCCTTGCCAAGTCTACTTGTAAAATTTGCTATGTCAGCACGACTATTAAACTTGTAACGATACTGAGAAGATACAGAGTAATAAGGAGATGGTCAAAATTGCTACGAATCATTTCAGCATGATGGTTGGATATAATTGATTTGTGTTGTATCATGTTTGATCATAATTGATTTGTGTTTATCAACATGGTTTAAATGTTGATAAACTCGGTGTATAGACCATTTTAGTTTGATATGTCTTTATGATGTTGGTACACTCTGTAGTAAGGATGAAGAAGGGTAGCTGGTAGGCATGAATGAATCCTTCGTATTTATACCGCTGATGCATCTACAAAAGTGCATCAGGAAAAGTCACTTCTATGGATAGCGTCATTTCTATGTCATTGCGGGCGTTTCTTATTTTTCCTGCCGCAAATATAGAAAGTCTTCTTTTTCCCTATGTGTTTTGAATGTCATCCATCATTATTCGAGACGGGTTTTCTTAGTCCATCTCAGATATCTAACGAATGATATACAAGAAATCAAACTCGGCGATCCTGGATAGCGTGGATTCATCGTGTTTCAGGAGTCGAAGCTGATATGTCAAATAAACAGAAAAAAGGGCAATGTTCTTTGTTTTCAGGGACCTACTCCAACAGGTAGCACTATGGGAAGGTAGGCAGAGCAATTAAGGTTTTAAAACAAATTGATAAAACTTGTATCTTATCTCCTACCATTAATCAGGAATGGTTTGAGAAAAATATAAGGGTTACGGGTGGGGGCGATCATCGTGTGGTTGAAATCAATTTCTTTATTTTTAAGGCATACAAGTACCTGAGAAGCTATTTTGCAACGGTAAAATGTTTCATATCACTAAGATTTAGATATTGCGAGTGAGCTATTGCACCGAGTGAGGAAAATATACGTTCCATCTCAAAATTACTGGGGAAAAATCGTATTCCAAAACCATCGCCAAAAAATACAAATACAAATAAAAACCCTTATCCATCCAAGTCGCGTACAACAAGATGTTATGGGGGGACATTATCGGGTTACTCAAATAAAAGGAATTAATGCCAGGAATGATTTAATATAGATTTTTTTTAAAGAGCACAGTGAATAGAATATAATATGGTTTTGACTTACAATAAGAATGATTAGTTATTGTAACACCAAATCTAATAAGTGTTTCAATGACTTCTAAATATTGTAACACCAAATCTAATAAGTGTTTCAATGACTTATAAATATTTGAACTTATGATTCGCGACCATGTATTGTATCGAATATAGATTACACATCATCGTATAAAAAATAAATGGGTTCAACCCAAAAGCGTCCACTGACGAACTGCAACTGGTATTACTGACGTCTACAATATAGACTAAAAGAAATCATCAAGTAATTTTAAGAGAGGTAGAACCGAGAGAAGAGAATGTATAGGGGTGAATGAACCAAGCTATTGATCAATGAACATTTGTAAATAAAAATTACATTTATCATGTTTTTCCTTCTCATGAATGATCAAACAAGATTTCGATCCTTACTAAAAATTTATTTGGCGCTCACATTTCCTTTGATATTTATTTCAGCCAAAAAAGAAATCGATTTTCCAAGGACATTAAAACAGCTAATGCAATCGAACGTTTTGAAGCTGTATCGCATTTCAAGATTCTATTCATCTTAGATCAATGATTATATTCAGAAAGACACTGAGACATAATGATAGGACAATGGTCTTGAAGTTAAAGTGTTTGGAAACCTTTTCAGACATTGATAAAGTATTTATATTTTACTTAAAAGTTGGTTTTATGCATGAAAGCTAAAGCCAAATAATCATTTAGTAAGAACCTTTGTGATAAGACATAACATTTTAAGACATACAGTTTGTAGTATTAATATTCTAAGAGACTATATTCAGTTACTTATACACACTAAGAAATAGGGGATCAAATTTGAACCCTCCGGGTTTGTACAATAGCTGCACCAAAAGGGTTGCTATAATGAGTGTAATTATGCTCATTTGAGGGTGCATTTAGCTTTAAGTACCCTATGGTGCGAAATTAAACAATGTAATGAAGGTTTAAATTTGAACCCTTTTTTAATGTCAAGTACTATGCACCTAACAGGTTTATATTTGCACCTATTAGGGTGCGAGCGAGCATTTCTTGGTGCATTTAATGATACAAATGTGCATTTTGTCACCTTTTGCCACTTACGGTGAAGATTACACCCCTTAAGTTTGGTGCAAGTGCTTCATTGGGGTTCAAACATTTCTTAGTGTGTACATGACAGAGTTGTTGTCACATGCGATTGTAGTTAATGGTCACTTTATGAAAACATAATACATGTATGTATCATTCTATTTATGTTTCGAAAGAATTCAATCGTATTATTCACAATCACTGTATTCAAAATGTATACAAAGATTGTTTTATATATTACAATTCATAATGTACCCGAATACTTTATTAATTTTAGGGTGGTGGTAAACGAACGCGGAAAGTGTACTAGAATCGACGTCGGTATGACCTTTAACTGTTGAATAAAATTCGAGTAAATGAACAATTTCCCCGTGCGACCGGGGTGCCCTTTCATTGATTTTCGGATAACATGATCATAGTTTGGGGAGCAGCTGCCTTGCATAACGACGGAATCCCTCTCGCAAACTGTTTTCCCATCATTCTAGAAACGTGTATGCACATTGGATGTCGACAACCAATTCGAGCCCAGGCGCAACGTCGACATCGTTTACTTTCTTTGATTTTTTTTTTCTTCACAGGTTGAAATGTCTCAGTTTTCCCCGATAATACTTTACGCGGAGTTCGTGCCATCGCATTTATTGAACCTTGTTGCTCGAGTCGCCGGAATCCTGGCTGCTCCATCTAATGTTTATCCCGGATGAATTGAACTTACATTTAGGTTCAATTTCAATCTTATATTCGACTCAAGACCGTGTCCAAATAATAAGTGAGGTTTTGGTTTTGGAGTCGTATTGTAAGAGAAGTTATAATTTTAAAAGTTTCCTTGTAAAGCACTCTATTACACACTTTATAAAATCCTTTCACTGAGATTGAAGACGTCTGTTTTAGGTATCTTTTACCTAATGCTGCTAAATCGATAGAAGTCTCTAAGCATGATGTCTGCCCGAGATTCATTTCAACCTATCTTTGTTTTGTGGAAAACTGTAAAGTCCTTAGATACGTCTTTCATGTATTAAACGCTTAAAGTGGAATACATAGATTTGAGCTCCGTACAATATATTGAAATGATATTCTTTTGATAATAAAAACAGCAATTAAGGATGGTCTAAATGATCACATTTTGCTTATAACACAAAGACCAAGTCCGTCCCGACGACATATTGATTTAAGTTTAATTGTATTTTAGTTTACTGAAGCCCGTATTCTCACTATTATATTGTGGTAAAAAAAGCATGGACTATGCAGGTGTGTTAACATGATTACGTTTATTTCATTGCGTACACAATGAAAATGAGATATTTATATCCTCATGTCACTCGAAATGGGTATTGGAGAAAACCTCAAGTTTACATTAAGAATAAAAACAAACATTTGAATATTTGCATATTCATATACAGATATTGGACTAATTCAGATTCAGTAACAACTATAAATAATGTATGAAGAAATCAATAAATGAATATCTAAATGAGAAAATGAATTGACAAAAAGGAAGTCATTCATAAAAAACACATTCACATAAAATATACGTCTTGTACAAACTTAAATTCATTAGATACAAAACAATGATAAATAATGACAATGGCCCGTATTCTGAAGTCGGGTTTAACTTAAACTCGGCTTTAAGGTTGTGGTTTAAGTATGGATAGCCAAAATTTACATAAATCACTAACGGTAGAGATATCATATTTCAGCTCATTTGGCTCTCAAATCATTCATAATTGTCTCGGAAGTATAAATAGATGATTGTCTTCACCATCGATGAATCAGGAAAAAGCACGGTAAACGCAAGAAACGTAAGAAACATACAACGAAATAAAAATTTTGACACTTTTGGCTTCCCATAATTTTAGCACAGAGTTAGACCATGGTCTAAGTTAAACCTGACTTCAGAATACGGGCCATTGAATTAAAATGAAAATAAACGTTAGAAATTGCATGCTATAAAAGAGGTTGTATGCTATAATGATACAATGGACAGAATGAATAAACTTGTCGACTTCGAACTACAGTGAAGCATTATAATCATACATTTTTTTCTAAATTTGTTAAATCTTTGACATTACCAGTATTAAATGATTAATTCATCTTAGAATATTTATACAAAATGATATTAATCACTGATTTTCTTAGAATTACAGGTTGTACAATGACGTTCGGATCGATTTATTAAGTTAAATCTTCCACTCACAACGGGAGTTCAGAGATTTTCACACCTTAAAACAGTTAAGGTAGTTTTATAAGGTTCTGGTATCTAATACGATTCTACGATTCTAAAGTCAGTCTTAATACAAATTGGTTTCTCTTGTATCGTTCCCGCCAAGTATGTCGCTGAGTTCCAACTTCATATCTGATATCCCCCCTTAAAATATTCAGTGGATAAATATCAGAGAACATGTAAACTCTACTACGGCAATATTAAAGTGTTTGATTTTGAATTTCTATTATTAAACATGTTTAAATGTTGAAAAAATTGGCATTCGACTATAGTTAGACTCCGTAAGGAGCTAAATGCATGGAAATGAAATTTTTTTTTTTAATCTTTAAAAATTAAATCAATTATCAGATTTTTATCAATATGATTTAATTGATAATAGCATCATCTGAGATATTAATCAATATCAGCGGATAAGGCCAAGTAGTGAATAAAAAGACCAGGTTCTTTTGGGAATAAAACTCTTTTGGGTGCAGAAATAACTGATTTATATATTTCAAGCTACATCTTCAGGGTGGAATTCCAAATCACAGGAAATTATATTGTATAGATTTCATTACATCATTATATTTTCACTGCAAAGTTTTTGATTATTTTAGTGGGTGTTAGATCAATGATTAAACATTTATATATCTCAATTATGACAGAATTGATTACTTATTCAGAGGTCATTGGGGGAGCGCGATTGAAAATCTTCACGGAGTTTTTATACTTTTCTTTCTTTGAACCTACTTATAATCTCCGAGCAGATCATTTGACTTTATATATATATATATATATATATATATATATATATATATATATATATATATATATATATATATATATATATATATATATGTATAGAATTTTGCCTTCCCCTCCCGTGTCATATATCGACATCTCATGTTCCACCCACACCCAACCCCCCCCCCTCTCTCTCTCTCTCTCTCTCTCTATCACACACACTTATCTATCTTCCAGCTACCCCTCATCTCGTAAGTTTGCTTAAGGCCCCCTGTTGTAACACTTCAATCCAAGAGTGCGTTGGCCCAAGCCAGCCAAACCGTGCTTCCTTTATTCGTTTCTTTTAAAAACTCTCGATGCACAAATATTATTCTAGTCGCCGTACGCCCTAATAGAATTGGGTCTCATCGCCCCCAGCCCCTTACCCCATTTCCGTTAAATAAATTTTGCCAAATATACGCAATGATCTGGGAGAGGGTTAATCGATAAAAGGTCACGCATTGTGTTAGGCCCCTCAATGCATCTAAATAGTACAAAGGGGTGGGACTGGGTGAATATGGAGAAAGGAATGGAGAGAGAGAGAGAGAGAATGAGTGAAACATAAAAGGATGCCGTATTATGTCACTGAGTCTCATTGCCAGATTGTGTCAGCAATTTACATTAATGTATGTGGATGCATTTTACTCTTGCCTTTCAACACATTGTCTTTTATTGCTATGTTAACATTTGTCTTTTATTGCTATGTTAATATCAAAATAACCAGATGAAAAGCACAAACATCCCAATAGCCATGACGAAAATACATGATAAATAAATTATCTAAACCGATCATACGCATGCACCTTTACATAAATCAATTTCCATTTACACACGGTTATCTGGTAATGTCTGTAATTCATATTACCAACTAAAAGCAGAGATTGAATTGTTTATTTTGAAAATTGTTTATGACGAAATATAATTTGTGTTATTGCATGAGTGAACATGATTATAGTGTTTCCTTTTATGATTTGAACACAACAAAGTAATAAATTGAGCCAAGTAAAGAAAAGTCAAGTCATTATTGTTCAATTTACTATGGTCAGATTAGAGACCAAAATGGACGAGGAACAAATAAACGCAATATAAAGATAATTTTCCTATCGTGTTAGGTAAAGGGAATATTCTCTATAGATTACGCAAGCCTTTTTTTCCAACCCCAGTGAAGGGGACTGAAAATCGCTGAAAGTCACAAATTCGGAGTAAATCAAAAGCTCGTACCAATATTTCACCAATAAAAACCATTTTACTGCAACACGATGACTTGTGCGATCCTTTTAGCCCGTAGTCCTATTCGCAAAGATACAACCAAATGAATGAAGCAAACTGAGCCCCATTTATTTTGAAAGTAGGTCGCGAAATACGAACGCAAGGAAGCAAAACAATAACGACCTGAAAATAAGGACTAGTAAACTAGATCATGCATCTATGGTTTGATTAATAGTGAAAATATAGCTAGTAAGCTTATGTGCTTAACATGTGGACATATTATTTGTTTGAAATGGATGACTGAAAAGTGAAACTTTATGACGTTGAAATCAAGTATTATCCAATGATGTAATGTTTGATGTCTTTATATTGAGCTACATGACGTAATCAAATCTTCTTTGAGGTAAAAAGGCAGTGTTTTTTTTTATTTATTTCATCAGAAAAGGGTGGAAATGGGCATATTGAGCCAAAAAATCAACAAGAAGTCATAACTAGCCTGTCTTGGACATGTACAGGCATGATAGAGGTGTCTGTTTCATAATCCAATATGATAGTATGAGTCATGGTGAATTCATTTTGTAGACCTAGTTTGATTGAGATATTTCCTAGAAGAATATAATGAACCACCCATGCTTTTTCAGTTGTTATTCCTCTCAGCACCTTGACAGGACACGTGGGAATCAATGGAAATTTCATCACAAGGTCTGTATCGGGTGAGACTAGAGCCATCGGGCTTCGCTGATCCCCGAAGCGTGCTCGCTCCTGACCCGGGTGATTTCTAGGCGAACTTCAGAACGGTGGCAGCGGTGGGATAGAGAGAAGTAGGGAGTTTATTGATTGGCAGACGAACCCACAGTGGATCATTGAGTCCATTTGGTAAGGTATCAAATTACGCCTTAACGTGATGCTTGTTATTATTCAAACAACTGACAAAAATGACCAAAAAAAATGGGTGACGGGAAAGAGGGGGTGGGATCCATTTTGATGCCTATAGTGGAGGGGTTTGATATGTTGATATTTATTTATTTATTTTATTAACTCATTGCAACCATGACAGCTGGATTATTGACAATATAAAAATGAAAGTACAATTAAATATACAACTACATATCAAATACATATTTAAAAACTAGTGAGAAATATGTAACTAACAATATACACTGTACATTAATATCAAAACAAAGAGGGAAATAAACAGTATAATGAATAAAGAAAGACCAGGGAAGACGTGCAAGGAAAGAGGAATATAATATAAAACAGGGAAAAGGGAATATGAAGAATAAGCAGGGAATGAAAAAATATCTATTCATGTCAAAATACTCACATGGAAAAAAGAGGGGTGGGGGGCAAACAACCTGAACCGCATTTCTTAAAGCAGACGCATGAATGTTTGAAATGGTCAAACCAGATCGTTGAGAATAAATTAGAATAGTTAATAGACAAATCGGATGGGAAGGAGGAAGAGATGGGGGAGGAAGTAAAAGAATAATAGAAAAAAAGACAAAGAAAAGGAAGAAGAAAAGGATGAATTTGAAGGAGAAGAAGAAGAGGAAAAAAAAGGAAGTTGAGAAAAAAAAGAAGAAGGAGAAAGAGGAGGGGAGGGAGTATAAAAATGAGTAGGGGGTCAAAAAAGAAGAAGAAAGGAAGAAAAAGAAAGAAAGAAAGAAAGAAAGAAAAGGAGGAAAGAGAGAGAAGAGGAGGAAAATGGGAAGAGAGCATAAAAACGAACATGGAAGATATTGCACATTGTATCACATTCAAAAGTATACGGACTTCACATGATAGCAAATCTGGGTATACGCAATATTTGAATATAAAAATATATTAAATATATGGCATCGAGAGTGTGCTCGATCCTTTCAACTAAGTAATAAACAAACTCATTGTCTAATGCGCTAGAGACTATTCTTGCTATTGAAGATTGTACAGATACCAGGGGATAAAACTCTGTTTGTACCACTTTGTTTTACACATTGGCAAGGGAAATTGTTTTTTGTTCCTAATATCATACTTATACTCTTTCTTTAATGGAAGGAGGCACTCTGTATGACAAGGGGACATTTTATGAATGAATATGATTTCACATCATATCCTAAAAAAATATGTAACTGGGAATGTGAAATGATATCGTGAAATTAGCTGGTGTTGTCCAAAGGAAATGTATATTACTTACTGGAGGGAGTTGATTGTAAAAAATTAGATTGATATGAAAATTAAGATTCGGTAGTCTGCAAAGCTACTGAAATGATGTATTCCCTGTTAATAGCTTAAAACTTTGGAAGTGACTCGCCACCATCTGCGAGCGAAGAAATATTGATACATTTGGGGAAAAAAAGACGTATTGCTATACAAGATGCGGTTATGCACAAAGTAAGTTTTTCCCTTTTTTCTGAGTTATGTTTTCTCCCACTTTTCACAATGAAATGAAATATTGAAGAAGCAGAGATTCCGTGAGAAGTGTGAGATACTATTAGAAAATCATTTTCTACAAAGATTTTCTGTCGCGTGTTAATTTCTGATTATAGCACTCATCTGAATAGGATAATAACAAAATCTCCTTTTTAACTGCTTTATTTACATTGATGGCAAATAATTTTGAGAGCATATTATAATATTCAGTGGGAAACATACAATGCGAATGAAAGAGTATCATACATTATTAGTAGTTCAGAACGATGTGAGAAACCGAGCATCCGTTCTTAAAATGTTTATAATCGGATCTCGCGCTACCGAATCTTTCATCTTTCTGAAAATACTTCTATTATCCTGGCCCTCTTATTTGGATAAAAATCCCTTTGCATTCACCCCCCCCCCCCTAAGTTTTATCAAAATGACAGATATTGCCCACCAACATATCTCAAGCTATTTCCATCTTTTTCACATCGATGGCGTTCCCCAAGGATGTAATTTGGTGCCAATGGTAATCATGTACTTTTCGCCTTCTCTGGCACTTTGTTGTAAAAGAAACTCTTTCTTCTGTTACACGTATATTATATATCTGTTTTATATTCCCCGTCTATTAACGTATCCCGATACATGTCGCTGTGCATCCAAATAATATGCATAACACTTTGACGGCGGCTAACACAGATTAAGAAGCTAAAACGCGGTGTAATCATATTCTCTGTCACCGTTATACAAGAGCGAAGAGTGTTGGGCGTTAGTAATACAATTATGCCTTGTTCTGAAAACATTACCGCGACTTACCAAAATGGTGTCTGCCTTTCTTTCATAGACGTTGTCTCAAGGGATGCCATGACTCTACCATTACTCCCCGTCGGGATCTGATAGATGTGTTTTCGGTCGGAAAAGAAGAAGAGATGAAGAAAAGAGGGAGCAGGAGAGAAGATGTTTTTTCTTCAACTTTAAAAATGCATTTTACTGAGATCGATTTATACTACTATGTAGAGTCCATGCTGATTTAAACCTCTCACTCTCTCTTCCTCCTTCTTTCTTTCAGCCTGGTTCTTTATCTTTCTCTTCTTTTTGTGCTCACAATCTTTGTCTATCGTACATGGCCGTAGGCAGTGGGGCAGCCCCCCCCCCCCAGAAATTTTCATCAAACTAATTCTTCAATTATCATTCAAAAAAGTCCAAAAGAGCCCCCATGACAAGCTTAGTCGCTTTGCTTCCTCACTTTCGAGTTTTTTTTCCAGAAATTTGTATACGTCTTGCCTCCCCCTAAAAAAAACACGCCCATGCTTTCGTATAGGGTTTGAAACCGTTTTATTTTTCACCCCCCCCCCCCCTTCTGAATCTATTCGAGGTACACCATTTCACACTCCTACAACCCAATTATTTCTTAATCAGATTTCCAGGTTTCAATAATGTTCATTTTTATAACACATGTATCTTTTGATATACACGATATAGTTTAATCTGATCTAAGTAAGATCATTTACCACGAATATTTTAATGTCTAATTATTAAAGTGATGCCTGATTCATAGGCGTTGCTACATTATTATTTTTTGTCAGATAGACATCGATGAGAAAATTGGTTGTATTGACAACTTCAAGCAAAAATTATAGGGCCTATGCCGAGAGTGTATAGTAGGCCTGATCACAGATATTAACAAAATGAAATTATTCTAATTTTTTTATTATATTGCAATATTGTGCATTTTTTTTATTTATTTGGATTGTTTTTGGATCGTTTGGAAGTAAGTATTTGATAAGTATGACTTTAATTGGAAAAAGAGCATTAGGTTCGAGTTGTTCATGTTGTTTTATAACATAAAAAAAAGCTTTGGAATCTTTGTTAGTTGTGAGAGCCTTTATCTGTGTGTGAGTCGATGGGATGTGTAAGGGTACGTGCGTGTGTGTGTGTGACTCAGTCACGCACGCACGCACAATTTTTATTCAGTCAATCTTTTTATCTGACTATTTCTTTTTATTTATGTGACAGCTGTTTCATATTCCTCTACTCCCTGCCTTTTTTTCCTTCTCGGTTTCTCCCCCTCTCTCTCTCTTTCCCTATCTTCTTGTGCGTTCCTTCTTCCCTCCTTCTTCCTTTTCCTCTCTCCCAACCATGATAATATGTATATCTATTTGTTTCAAGAATGAAACCCTAAGGATGATTAATGATTAAAGAAAACGATTGATTGTACACTCCCAGTTGATTACAATGTGTGTTGAACAATACGATTAAAGTGAGAAAAAACCTTCTGGCGATTTAAAATATGTCAAAAAGAAAGAAAAGCTGATGAAATGAGAAGGCAATTACAATCTATCATTATATCATTAAAGTGCGTTCAAGAGATTAATATCAACTTCAAACAAAATACCTTGAGCCCAAACAAAAGTTAAAAAATCATTATAGTGGGTGGAGACAAGTTGAATATTTTACAAGTTAGAAACACGTGGGAAAGGTAATCCGGATATAAGTTTCTATGTTAAAAAATTGTTTTGTCACATCCATTTCTTTCAATGAATGATAGGTATATAGGCTTTTGGTTGTTGGAATAACGATATGTATTACTGGACTGAAGAAAACGACTAGATAAACCATGAGGCTAGGAAAGAGGAATAATATGATGCTCCAATAGGGGAAATGGAATATAAGTCAGTCATGTACTGTAAACTATCTTGAGTACTTAATTAGTGTTATTGTTGCCATCATCATCATTATATTTCCATCACTATTATCATTGTTATTATTATAATGATTAGTATTGTTATACTATTATCATAATCATTAATATTTATTATTATTACTACTATTTTATCATTATTATTATTATCATAATTGATATAAATTATTATTAATATATTATTATAATTATTATTATTATCATTATCATCAGGTTTCCGGGGCTATAGTAGTAAGAAAGTTTATGAAAGGCTGAAAAAGTTTCTCTCCCCTATGAAAAAACCAGTGTCTTTCAAGGGCAATCTACCATCACTTGCTTCGCATCTCTTTATTCCGCATACATTCGTAATTCCGAAGGTTCAGATATTCCGAAGGTTCGTAAGTCCGAAAACGAAATAAGGTTCGTAATACCGAAGGTTCGTTAGTCCGAAAACGTAACGAGTAATGAACCTTACTTCGTTTTCGGACTAACGAACCTTCCGAACAACGAACCTTATTTTGTTTTCGGACTAACAAACCTTCGGAACATCGAACCTTATTTTGTTTTCGGATTATCGAACCTTCGGAATAACGCCACAAATGTTCGGATCAACGAACCCTTTTACGTTTCCGGATTAACGAACATCGACGTATAGGTAATTTACGTGTTTCGGAATTACGAAGTGTAACCCTTGTTGGAATGTCAATACTGATTGATGTAATAGGTTTTTTTTTAAGTTATGTGGGTAATCAGTCTCTCTGTGGTTGGCCGTGGTTTTCAGGTCAAATAATTAGAGTTAATAACTACTAAGAAGAAAACAAAATATAACCAAAATTACAACGCCTTACAAGTAGGGAATTCGAAACATTCGACCCCCTCCCCCACCTATGATTATAGAGGAAAAGAGATTGTATATGTGCGAGGTAAAAAAATGGTGTAAACTTGTGAGTTAAATGTGTCAGGCTATATGCCAATGCCTTAGAAGTCGCATTCATTTTTTATTTCATTTATTATTACTATCGTTATTTAGTATCATTATTTCTATTTTCATTATCATCATTGTAATCTTTATGTAATCTCTACTATTGCTAATAGCTGCATTCCGATGAATTTCAATACGTAAAGAAAATAAATTATAAATCATATCATCTTCAGAAGATATAAACATATTGCGTTAACTTAGTATTGCAATATATCGAGAGACGCGCTATGAAACTTAATATCTAATAAATATCATCGTTCCATAATTATAATTCTGTCACATTGGAATTGGTAAAAAATGTTTTTAGACTGTTAGATCTCAAATTTTGTAAGGCGAATGATTCACAACATGCAATCTTGAGTAGATATGAATATTTAGAAAGTAAGAAATTTAGTTTTTTAATGCTATTAATCATAATTTTCTATTTTTCAGAATTCCCTTCACCTAAATGTGGATTTTGTGCAGCTGTATTCTCCAACGCTTTGGTTGAAATTAAAACAGACATTTGATTGGAATGATCTTTTAACAGTGATTCTCGAGTGGATAAAAATTAGAGCAGTCTTCACCAGCGCTTTATTATGCAGAAATAATGTGTGTATTATTCTAACATGGGAATAATGAGGGCATGAAATGATTCATAACATCCTAATCCACAAGTCATTACATTATTAGATTAGTTGATTTAGGTTGATTTATGTCTTGCCCCATTTAAGGAGCAATTATTTGAGATACATGGAGGAATTTTTACATACACGTAGTTAAACATAATGCCTTATTTCTGGCAGCTCTTTTTCCTTAAATTTCTTCTTTTTCAGCTCTACCTTTCTATCCTTTCTCTCTTTTCCTCCCTCCCCTCTCTCTCCCTCTCTCCCTCTCTACACACCTACACACAAACACAGATATATATATATATATATATATATACATACATATATATACACATATAGACATTATATCCCTCGTTTTTTATATCTTTATTTCTCCCTTCCCCACTTTTTTTATGTACATGACGTAAAAATTTATTGATGTCCTGTCACTTTTTCTTTATGTCATTGTTTTCGCCCTTTATTATAAAAGCTCCCTCGTTCTCCCAAAAGATATCTCTCCTATTTCAAACCCTCTTTTATATTTATCGTTTTTTTCTCTCTCTCACTCTCTTTTTCTTCATCTCTTACTCCGTCATCCCACCACCCACTCTATTCTTCAAACCTTTTGTACTTCATTTAAAACCTCGTATAATCCATGCCTCATCGGTCTTCTTCGCAATAACTCAGCATACTTTGGCTGAGTAATCAGACGGCTAATATTTGTCCAGTTGTAGCTACACGAGGGACCCTAGCCTTCGTGAGGACGGGTGTGAGATCGAATCACCAGGGACGGGTAAACCATGCCGACGATGATGCTGGTCATTCATCACGTCAAGCGATGATAGGATAACAACAAGATAATGTAAGCAATGGAATGACAATCACGCATTGGATGCAATGCATTTCACAAGTTGAGTTTGTTTATAACAACCAAGTAGGTATTATCTAACAACACTTCTTGATTTATTACCACAATGAACATCGTTTCTCTCAAAGTATTCTCTAATTCAGAAGAAAATCACAAAGACTATTTAAAATCCAGCTTCTATCTTCTATCCACGATATCACCACCCCTCTACGATTTATTCGGCCCAGTTTTGTTTTGCTTTTTATTCTGTTCATTAAATGTTTAGAAAAAATAATGTCAAATCTCATAAATAGTTAATGAAAGCCACTTGATTCTAAAAATTTAGTGCATTATGTACATGAGGACGATAAGAATGGATTTTTTTCGAACATAATGAATATATTGTCTATCTTGTCATGTCTAATCTAGTTTGTTTCCATTGCAATTCCACATCACTATACTAAAGATATAGACATCTAAGAAACTAAAATATTTTTGTTCTGTTTTGCACTTACTATTTATATTAGTCAGTAAGGACGTACGAATTTGTATCACACCTAATTATGCTCTTTTAAATTCAATGTTGTCGTAAAGGCCATTGCCAAGACAACGCCAACAAAACTGATGGATGAAATTCATCTAAAGCATAGCAACCTTCTAAAGACCGGAAGTCGTTCCCACCTGTTCTTCAATTTTGATTTTCTTTGTCAAATTCTCTCTCGTCTCAACAAAATCAGATAAAAATTAACGCTATTCTCGCCCTCTCTTATTCGGTGTCGAATAACCAGCCATTCGTGACTTGAAGATCTTATGTTTTCATGCGATCTGAATTATTAGTGCAGTGTTGTCCCTGAATGTCGCCGATACTTTCATAACTGCTGAAGGTTCAGAGATAGTCTTCTTCTAATCCTTGATGATTTAGCAGGTGTTCCTACATAGGTACTGGATCTATACACTAAGCATGCTAAGGGATTAGATGGAATAGAGCTGTGATAACCACTGGAATAGTGCTGGGAAAGCATCACAAAGACACCAACTGATATCTTGTAATGAACAATACATGCTACATTGGAAGCTGTATCATTATAAATCCATGTTGCCGGTTTCACAATTTAATGAACTGTTATTTAGAGTACATGTATATTAGCTCGAACTGTTTTAAGTTGCCATGTTGCATAGCCTCTGAGAACGTCAAGCAGTACAATCTGAAGTAGTAAACAGATCCAGTACCTAAGGCGACCCGATACTCTTCATTATATTTAGGTAAGAATTAAGGACTTGTGTGTCTTTCTAATCAAATGCTTTGAACTGTTTTTTCAGTTTGATCGTGCAATCTTACTCAAACAGCTTTCAATTATTGGAGACATTGGACGACGCAAGGTATTTTTTTTATTCAGGAGTTTATATATTTTAAGAAATTGTAGGTTGCTGTTGGCATTGTTGAGACTCTCTTTGAATTGGATGTAACAGAAATAAGGTAAATGAATAGGCGAAAGGAAATCCATATCATTTCAGAAGACAAGGTAGTTTAAGTAAAACGTCAATTTGGAATCAATGCTATGCACTTAGAAAAATTGAAACTATACGGAAATATTCTATTAGCCTCTGAGCACATCATAAAGTAATTGGTATTGATAGATTTAACAGTGAGCAAATTCCCATGACCTTATCAACGTGCAAATTTTCTCCAGGATATTATGAAGACTGTGATTTTTTAAAAAGTTGTTACATTTTTAAAATACTTATTTTAATCATTTTGTATGGTTATTTAATGAATTTTGGTATGTTCAGACACTAATAAATGTGTGTCCAAGGTGGCAGAAAACACCAACTTTCTCTCATGGACGTACCAATATTTATTTTAATTTTTTTTTATTTATTTTAATTTTTGTAAGGGGACAAGACGCTTTTTTCGGAAAAAATCGAAAGCGAGTGAGTAAAGCGACCAAACTTTCCATTGGGGAACTTTTGAATTTTGTAAAGTGAAATTGAAGGATTTCGTACATACTTTTGGTGGATTTTGTGAAAATTTCTAGTGAAACAATGTGAGTTTTAAAAAAATCTTCCACCGCCCCCACCCCCTCCGCTGTGTTAGGCCATAATTTCTCTAAAAAACATCATTTCATTCCCATCGTGACGAACAAGCAAAAGTATTTACATTCAGAGCAGCGTCAGGGTGTATTTTCTCATAATGAACATGAATCACTTGATGAAGACGTCATTGCCCTCGCGTTCACTTTACTCACATCGTCCAGGCTCTCATGCAGACTTGGAGCTGTCAATCTAAGCAAGCCGAAGCGCCGTGTGGGCCGTCTTCAGTAAAACCGCATCATAAACATTTACGCTCTCACCTACTTCAAGTGATCGTTGTGTATGCAGCCAAGACAAACTCGCGCTCAATCGAACATCAATAGAAGATAAAGGAGGTTGGAATAGAAATCCAAAGAGGATGATTAAGATGTGAGAGATGGCTGGACACGATGATGAGGTATCTACAAGTGGATGAAATGCCTTATTATCTTGACAATTTCATGAGGCTCTTTGCGGTATCTCCTCAAACACAAAACAAAATCTGAAGCAACTTCAAAAAGACGTCAATACGCTTTGACAAACGTAGGGAGACGATGTAACGATTTTTATGTCACTTCCTATGCCATACTTGATTAACCTTTTCAACCCCACTGGCGTCCTTCGTAGAGGAGGATACTCAAACATGGACTATACAAAAACTCATTAATTCTTCGCTGCTAACAGAATCGATCAAAAGTGGAAAATGCAGAGTTCTTTATTAAATACAAAGTGTCTAAAGCATTAGGTTTGCATATTCCCATTCACCGTATAGATGATTCAGCACCTGATGAACCGCTTACCTACATAATGTAAAGGTTTAGTAACAAAAAAGAATACTAAATGTTGGGTAAAAGGAAATAGGCATATCATAAATATTTTTAATACGCATGGAAAGGTTTGGTGTCGTGCTCCCTCTTTTATATCAATATTTGGGTAAACTTTGATACTCCATCATTCGTCACTTTCTTGCAGTTTACACTGCAGAATAAAACAAGTTGTAGTCTACTCTTTTTTATTACAAATTTTGATAATTTATTTCTGATTTCCATTTTGCTCAATCCAGATAAGTTGAGAATTAACAATAGAAGTGATTAAGTATTTCACATATTTTCCTACACAGAGCATCACCGAGTTAAAGTAATTCGGATATGAATCAGTTAACTCGAAATAGATTTGAATTCCAAATGACGTCATTTTGATAGGCATTTATCAGGGCAATGGGAACAATTTTTAATAGGGGTGCTAGTTTTGAATAAATGAATAAAAACAGACAAGCGAAAAAAAAGGTTGTCACTCCAAAATAAAGGTGATTTCGTTCAGGAGAAAAATGGCAAGCCAAAAAGGGGCTATCACTACTGTCAAACGAAGGTGATCAGTTTCAATTTTTACTTTTTAGCATATCAACCTGATTTCTAGGGGGTACTGCCTATGATGTATACCACACACAGCACCCCCCCCCCCCCTCCCGACAAATCTTTGGGGGTGCTTCAGCACACCCAGCTTTCCAGCGCCATGGCATTTGTATGAGAAATAAATGGACATGGATATACAGATTTTCACGCAACAATGTACAACAATGTCTTGTTGAAATTTTTGAATGAAATAAATTCGTCATCAATCTATCAATGTTTCGTACATCTGATTTTAAAGACCCTAACATATTCAGCAGTTACGATGTATTTGTCAGATAACCTCTGGAAAAAGTTACTCATTTATGACGAAGCTGACAAACATATAGAAACTAGATTGTCCATTCCCTTCTCATTGCTACCCAAATATTCATCCACTCTATATAAAATTTGATAATCAAAACAGATAATCAGGTGATCACAGCGCTATCGATGACATCGGTATCGGTTTCTCTGTGATGGGATCGTTTGCATTCAAATAGGACAAAAGTGTCCGGCCATTGACCAATTTGTTTTATTCTGAACTGGTCAGTAAGTGACAGATAGCTGTGTGTCACTATACTCTCTTCCCGCCTTGTAGAGTGGCGGGAATAGGGTTACGATCAGGTCCAATTTCATGCTCTTATCGCCTGCATTTGTTGTCTTTCTCTATCATGCAAAGGATATATTTTCCTTTCCATTTTCTCGAGTATTTCTCAGCCTTCATTTCTCTTTCTTTATCTCCCTCTCTCTCACTTTCTCTCTGTATCTTTCTTTTTCTCCCATACCCGTCTATCATTCTGAAATTGAGATGCTCGAAAAAAAACTACTTGAGATATCGATAGCGGTTCCTTGCTAATATATCAACCCTTCAGTTGTAACGCTTATTCGCAATAATCATGGACTACGTTAACCTGAGAACTTTTGTTTCACAATAATATTTGAAGAAGGACAATAGGTGTCAATCCCATGCAGCCGAGCTGCGTAATCCTAATGATTTGATAGGAATATTATCATTTAATATATATATATAGAGAGAGAGAGAGGCAAAGTGGTAATGCATTATACTAGTTCCAACAGAGTTTATTTCCAAGTCCAAATTTTCGACGTAAATCCCACGTCTTCTTCAGGATGCAATAAAGCTCACATATAGGAGGCTTAGGGCCCATTTTTGCAGGCCTTTTTTAATTCTTTTTTTTTTACGGAAGAACACAAAGACACCCATGAGTGATAGTAACCTTAGGGGGTTATAGTATTTTTTTTTGGTGAAAGTTTGTCCCTCTATTATGATCAATCCCAGATTCGTCCCTGAATTCCCCCCCCCCCCCGTACAACACACATCCTAGAAACATGATGATAACATACCCCTCTTACTCTCTCTCTCTCTCTTTCTCTTTAACACACACCCACACACACACACACGCATACAAACACACACGTACATACACCACCCCCCTCCCTCCTCCTCTCTATCCCTAACACTGTCTCATTTGCATTTATACAATTTTTTTATAATTGTATTTCTCGTAATATAATAATAATAACCATTGACCTAATACATCGGTTGAAATGTTTCACGTGATATTGTCAGAAACCATTTATGATGAGTATGAATCCAACAGTAAAAGTGTGGTGTAATCTTTTGTCTTATCAAAAAATGAAATAATATAATAGCGGCATATTTACCCAGGGTTGCCACTTCAGTTCCGAAAACTGTTCTCCCAGCGGGCCCTGCTATTATTATAAAATACAATATACTGACAGGCTTAATTGCCATTATCATTTATCAAAACCCGTCAGTCTATTGTATTTCATTCATTTCAAAGCAATATAATTTACACGGTTAAGCACCCGACTACATTATGAAAGTCTGCGATGTTCGATGATTTACCAACCCACAACAAGGGAAATATTTCAATAATGATTATTTCCAAAGACACTACATTGATTGAAAACACTAGCCGCAATATGGTAAATGTCGCTGCATTTTTTTTATTGTTGTTTTATTTATCGTTTTAATTAGGTTTACAAACGAGGAGATTGATTCAAGATCTAGATGTCATTCGCAAAGCTTCCAAAAGAATTAACAATAGAATAAAGGTTTGTTGAACGGGAACACAAACTCGGACAGGCTAAATAATTGACTTAACGTGCTAAATGATTGGGCCGTCAAACTCTCATTCAATTAAGAGGTCGCCCTTGCACATCTAAAAGCACTGAAATTGAAATATTTCCATGACAACGCACATGAGATATAAAGATATCGATAATACATTGTCAAGCATCAATTGGTTCGTCAGGTTTCACTAGGTTTAATCGATTTCATTTGAAAAAAGAAGCAATGACATGAATATTGTGATCAGTTATAAAAAGTAGCAATTGCTAGTTTTTATACGGCCGGTATGTATGATAGATGACATCACAGATGATTATTTTCATCTTTGACCTTTATCATACATATTTCTTCATTTAGAAGATTAGAATGTTTCTTAGATCCTTTCTCTTTTGTATATTTATGATTGTCAAAAAGCAACATACGAAATTACACATTACTTGAAAAGTTAATATTTATTATTTTTATAACAAATAATACACATGAATGTTGATCTCAATTCTAGAATTTTAATGAAGACATTGAACATGAATTGTTAAACCTTTTTCATACAAAATAAGGAGAGTATTCTTTGAGTTATGCGCCAAACCCTTGTTCAAAGAATCATGAATATCGCGTTACAGTTATTGTTGTGCCCATCTCTAAGAGCTGTGGTAATGATCAACATGAACATAAGAAGTGTTCTTACTGGTTACAATCTCCATAATTTAGTCGCTTTTCAAATCTGTTGAGATTAAAAATACCACCTACATGAAGCAAAAAGAGTTGAATATTCTCCTGTTGTAATCTCCGATAGATCTTATTATTCGAGATCGCCAAGCCAGGGGGCAAAGAGAAGGATTAGTGACATCTCGTTAAGGTAATCCTGCGGCTTAGAACAAAAACTGGGCTACACCCTCAACATAGCCAAGATAAAACCGGCTTAAAATATTATTCATTTCAGATCAACAAGATGTGTCGCGCTTGGAATCAAGACAAAAATGGAAAAACGGATTAGTGTAATTTGCATATCTGATAAGAAATGAAGGGTCGTTAGACTATCGAGAGTAAATCCTTGATAATCTTTACAAGTAGTGTTTTTGCCATATACCAACTTATATCCCGTTCTTTGTCTAATATGCCGAAGGCAAAGAAAATCAAAAGTTTTAGTCCAGAGCTAAATAGATTTAGATTTACTTGGATTTCCGATCAAGATCGAGATAATGTTAGTACCTTTATCATCTGTATCATTAAGCTAGGAAATGTTGATAGGGTCGTTATGGTGAGGATACCCCCCCCCCTCCATTGACAATATAAAGGGTAATGTAGAGTTACACGAATCAACTTTCCTAAATGTGTCAAAATTTCTCCTTTTTCCCTTTTTTTAAAACCTCTCTCAGTTTTACTACTTGAAATAATTACCGGGGCGCCTCCTCTTCTCTGTAATGCAGTAGCTCATATCAGAATGATGAGTATTGAATAAAATAGTGGAAATTTACTTGTGATATCCACGTAAAGCTTATGTAATATGTTTTGATTCTGTTAACCAGTCCCACATAATAAACACGCGTGTTTTTAATATCATGACTATAAATAATCTTATCTTTTATAAGACGGGTGCAAGGATATTGAGTGTGTGTCGTGCTAAATGCATTGATTGCCACGCACCACTCACTGTGTGTATTATTCATCATGTTCATGTTCTTTGTTTGATAATCTACACTGTTAAAAAACCCTGATTTTACAGAAAAATAAAAGAAGATTTTGCAGAAAGCAATACCAGAATCATTCTTTAAATTCATGAAACAGGAATTTTTCTGCAATTTAACAGAACAGGTCTGTTAGAAAAAGGGGAAAAGAGTGTTTTATTTAAGGAAATTTGTAAGATTACACACACCAAATACCAATTTCCTGTAAGATTACGCAATCTGGTAAGATTACAGGTGTTCTCGAGACTCTGCTGCAGGAACTTCTTTTAGTTTAAGGATAAATTTTCTAAGACTCTATGTAATCATATTAAGGGATTTAATAAAGAATGAAAATAAAAATCTCATGACATTTTTCAACCTCGCTTATTTTCACGAAACAAGATACATAACATGGATGATATGTAAATATGAGAATTGATAATGTCACACACTCACTATTCAATTTATAGTTCACTGTATGAATAATAGGATATTTCTATTTTTAGATATTTTACAAAAATGAGAGTTCCTCACGTTCAGGGAAGAATCAAACATTGAAAAAACTCGAATTATTTTAATAACTCGGGTAATTTTAATCGTAATTAGATTGGATAATGTCATCTTAAAATATAAAAATGATGGCGCACAGTTCCCTCTGGAAAACAAGTAAATAAAATGTGAAATAGCTACCCTGGCCCTATATTATTTATCATATATATTTCTCATTGATTTTTGCCAATCCATTTATTAAGAAAGGCTGAGATTCAAATGACAGTTGAAGCACTTTATGATAAATAAATAATGAATAGATAATTGATAAATAAATAAACATTTGATAATAGGTAAATGTGTATAGATAATAAATAACAGTTAATGTGTACTGATGCAGTGGACATAACAATGAATTATAAAAGTATTCAGAGCAATGTAATTTATGTAGGCTGAGACAGGGAGATTCCAAACAAGAATACAAGAATAATATGCAACGAGTCGAGTGTTTGTTTTATTGTTTTATTTTCACTATGCATAACAAACATTCAAATTGACAGGATATAGTGTTACAATGATAATGATACAAACTAAGCATAATCAAAATAATTATGTTTGAAGCACAGAGTCCCTTAAATAACACAGTAATTTGTTAACTAAAATAATGCCCAAATAGCATGTAAAGATATAGACATCATTGCATCTTGAATGTAAAAAAAATGATAATTGACCACGATTATGAAAAGTACTTACAGTACTTATTTACAATATTCCGAGAGGAATAAATCCTTCATATTTTTTCTTCTCTTCTTGAATGATAGAATATTGTTACAAATTCGTTTACATAAAGGTAATGAACTCAATTGTTAGGTCCTACATGTCTTATAGATTTATGGGCTAAGGTACTCCACGGTGTGAACAGATTAATATTAAATAAATGTCTACTTGGATAGCTATTAATGTCTCTATTTGATATTCAAGTCCACCCCAGAAAAATGTTGTTTTGAAAAGAGAAAAATGAAAGAAGCATAAAACTAAAAATTTCATCAAAATCGGATATGAAATAAAAAGTTATGACATTGTAAAGTTTCCCAAATTTCCCGTTTAATTAAACGCCTTTGAATCATTGAAGCATGTTATTTTATCATGAACACAACGAAAAAGTTGAGAAAAGATAATTTTCAGTTACCAAAATAAAACAATACTAGCCTATGATATTTGAAAATCGTATTTTTTGTTTCCAATAAATGTTCATTGAACCGTGAAACGATGAAAACTGTTGAAGAAATCTTCCCAAAAATAACTGTCATCATATTCTATCATTTTTACTGATAGAAACGTGTAAAAATCAAATTATAGCAAATTTGGACTTGTGTTTATTCAACCGTAAAATTTAGCCAAAATTTGTATCATCTTTTAGAAAGTACCTTTTACAAGCCTTCTGACTATTTTTCATGATCAGAATGTGGAATTAGTTCCAATAAAATGGAATCAAAGTCATAATTTGGCTTGTGACTTTTGAAATGTGACATTTTTTTTGCCTTCTGATGGTGCTCACTGAAGCATGACGTAAAATACGTCCATAACATTTACTCAGAGGGTGGCTAACAAAATTACCTACACGCTCATGTAAAAGTATATTAAAAACTCGAATTGGTTCAGAAATTATTGATGTTTGTTTAAGGAGGGACTTACTTTTTTGTTGTGTATATATTGTAATAAAGTTGAGACATTAGAATTTTCATTGACACGGATAAAAAAAAAAAGCGGGACTAAAATGGAGCTATGTGGCACATCGCAGGTAACTGATGAAATTAAAAATTGTATATTGACTTCTACAAGAAATATAACCATGGAACCAGTCCAAGGGAGTACAACAAATTCCTTAATGACAAAGCTAAAGTATATCATGTATATAATAATCAAATATATCAAAGCCTTATTTAAAAGAAAATGAAACCATTCAAACAAGTTAACTTGTGGAAAAACAGAAAAATCAAAGAAACAGATAAAAAAAAACAAACGTTTGAGAAAAATTGAATGAATAATAAGAAAGTTGTGAGCATTTGAAGTTTAGATCATTATATAATATAGATCCTTCTATTAGCAATGCAACAAAGATGGGTGATGTCTCACATGTGATCAACTTTCCCATTACAATTCTATATATTTCACTTAAAGTGCCTCTTTTATCACATCTATCTGAAGATAATGTATTCTTTCTTTAGGAGGGCACGTTTTCACAGGGTATTTCAAAGGGAAAGTTGTTCACATGTGACATCATAAATATTTGTCACATTACCAATTGGAGGATCTCCATAGCATTAGTGATCGAAATATTCAAATGGTCATAACTTTCTCATTATTTGTCCGATGTTTCTCAAACTTTCTTTATTCTTATTCTTAGGAAGTTTTATGTTTCTACACAAGCCTATTTGTTCCAAAGGTTTCATTCCTCTTTAAAAACTTAGTTCGTATTTATTGTTGACCCATGCTATATTACAGTATGAAATCTGAGAGTGAATGGATAAATACAAATTGTAGATTAAATCAATTCAAACTTCGAACTTGCTTTGATCTTATTCTTTGATTTTTATTTTTTCACAAAAGCCAACTAAAGGTTTCATTCACCTTTTTCATAAAACCTCCTATGACACATTCATGATTGGCTAAGGCAGATGATACCCTATCTTATAACTAGCATATTTAGTAAATGAAATCCATATTGATCATTATTGAGTAAATTGTTGCTAGTCACAGATTTGTATAACCTATCATAAACCAGTCTTTCTAATATTTTTGAAAAAAAGTGAGTGTGGAAATTGGGCGATAAAAAGAAAGCTAGCATCATCTTTCTTATGAATATGTGTAACTTATACGCTTCCAATAATTATACGCTTTAACAAATGTGTTTCCATTTCATCATGTCCATATGAATGACTGGAATGAAGCAACAATCATTGTCGCCTCAACAGGGTTTGTTGAGTTAAAAAAAAACATACTATTCACAGAGGAATCAAGAAGGAGGTCATGGAAGTTTTGGCTACATCCTTTGATTTTTGGGGCCCGTTCAACACCTACATGTATGTTTGAAAATAACTATTACAACATTTTGCAATTTCATGTGGATTATTTAAGATTCTATCACCTTTTAAACTGACTTGAATTTGAACATTACTTCTTTTCAAAATATCATTTAACCGTTCCATTTAGAGGAAGACTCATTCGCCTGTTCATTAAGTTTAGTACATTCTTTTTGATGTACGAATAATATGCGTTAGTTTATTTCCGTATCGCCTATATTTCTGCTTCTTCGCCTCGGGAAGATTACATGAGGCTCTTAATTTGTAAAGCCTTTTCTATCTTTGATACATTTCAATATTATCCTGCTAATCCAAAGATGTTTGGGTGAATTTTAGATGTCTTAATTCTATTTTTTTATATATTGATTTTCAAATAGTTTGTTACTGTCTTGATTCAGTTATGATAAGCGAGATTCTCGTTATTGCTATTGAATACATTATTCCAAGTTTCTAAACGCTACATCAGCTTTCAAATTGTCAATGTAATCACACAGCTTTCTTTTTATTAGTTTGAGATTTTATAGCGTTTGGAAGAAGCAGAAAGATAGGCAAGTGATAATAAACTTCAGAATATACAAGTCCTGCTTCAATGATAAAAGACGTTAAACGATGGGAGTTGCTGCAACCCTGATTGGCGTTCGACGATTTAAGGGATAGAGCCTCGTCGATCTGGCGCTGCACAGGGGCTGCCGGGCCCACGATCAATTGGGCCTAGCAAATTTTCGGAGCGTTTCATTTCATAATACATGTACGTTCATTTACCCTAAATGACATTTGAACTTGGTCTCTCCACATTTCATTAATTATTTCCTTAAACTTTTTAAGTTATGATGGCAAGTCAACAATTACCCCCAACATGGCAGCCAAAGTCTATCGACCTTAAATTACCTTTGGACTTGGCCATGTGACATGAAACTCGCATTGGATATTCAGTGATACTTGATCACTCTTATGTCCAGGTTTTATGAACTAGCTCCATACATTTTCAACGTTACGATGGTAATTCAACAAATATCCCAAACATGGTCAAATGTCATTGACTTTAAATGATCTTTGACCTTAGTCATGCAAGTGAGACTTGCACGGGATGTTCAGTGATACTTGAATACTCCTATGTCCAATTCTCATGAACTACATTTAGCTTAATAAACTTTCAAAGTCACGATCATGACGATGGTAATTCAATAAATACCCCCAATATAGCCAACGTTCATTGACTCTTAATGAATTTTGACCATGGTCATTTGACCTTAAACTCGCACAGGATGTCAAGTGATACTTGATTAAACAAGGATAGTGCAAACGTGGATCAGTTAGAAGTTACCGAATTGTTCTTTATTATGTGTATTTTGTTGAGCAAGGCCTTTTTGAAGTGATTTCAGATTGACAATCTACATATTTAGGATTTTTTCCAAGAGAGAGCGTAGCGAGCGGTTTGACAAAATTTAGAAATATAAATTTGTAAAACTAGCTTTTTTGGTCAATTTAGTCGGTAATTACTGTTAAAAGGGCATCCTTCACTCCAAAAACAAATCAGTAAAAAATGACTAGTTATCAGGGTCAGCTGGGTGCAACTGTTATTCTAGTCGTATTTAACAATTTTTATGTCGTATTTACTAGAACAGATTTATTTCTGACCAGAATATATTATGTCAGAAATGTGACAATATAGTGACAAAATCAGTTGCACCCAGCTGACTACCGGTTTAGTCAATTTGACAAATTTGTTTTAAGAGCGTAACGAGATGTTGCTAGCGTGAATCACGAGCTCAATCTTTTTGACCAGTGGCGTACCGTGGGTCACGGCATTGGGGGGGGGGCACCAGCAAAAATTTCGGGTCACTTAGGGAGCGCGCGAAGCGCACTCAGTTGTCAGGTATACTGACCTAATAGAGATATTTTAAGGACATGCAGTGCCATCAAACGAATATGTATCTCATTGATTAAATAATGCGAGCGCGAAGCGCGAGCTGAACATTTTTGATATTGAGGGCTAAAAATTGACATTATAAGCAAATTGTTTTGTAATCATGATACTTAACTGTCTCGTTAAACAAACAATGCGAGCGCGAAGCGCGAGCTAAAATTTTTGTATATACTGACCCTAAACAAGGAAATTTTAAGGATTATATTTTAGAATCCATTAAGAGTATACATATCTCACCATAGTCATCTAATGCTAGTGCCATCCTTTGCTGATTTTGTTAGAATTACAACTAAACACAGTCATGAAGCACCTTTTGTAGTCATGTAATCATGATTATCATACGTATCTTACTAATCAAATACTGCAAGCGCAAAAGCGCGAGCTGAACATTTAGGAAATATAGACCTGAAGAGGGGCATTCTAAGGGTTGTTTGTAGGAATTCTCTAAGACTGTATTTGACTAACCAAATGATGCGAGCGCGAAGCGCGAGCTGAAATTTTTGCATATATTGACCCCAAAACATGGATATTTTAAGGACTATAGTTACGAATCCATTAAGTCAGAGTATACATATCTCACCATAGTCATCTAATGCGAGTGCCAAGCGCTTGCTGATTTTGTTAGAATTACATCTAAACACATGGAGCACTTTTTGAAGTCATTGTAATCATGATTATCATACGCATCTCACTAATGAAATACTGCGAGCGCGAAGCGCGAGCTGAAAATCTAGGAAATTCAGACATGAAGAGGGGCATTCCAAGGCTTGTTTGTAGGAATTCACTAAGACCCCACGTATTTCACTAACCAAATGATGCGAGCGCGAAGCGCGAGCTAAAATTTTTTGATATTCAGATCAGAAAAATTGACATTTTAAGGACTGATTTTAGGAGTTCATGAAGAGCAGAAATCTCACCAATCCACTAATGCGAACGTTAGCACGGACAGGAAATGTTTTATATTAAGACCTTAAAATAGGTCAATAACTTTCAGTAGTCATGAAAAAGAAGAATATATCACTGCTTAAAACAATAATAACTCTAATTGTGAGGAAATATATCATTTTGTTGTATACTGATTTGAAAACGGGAGGCTTTAGTACAGCAGTTTTATATGTCTCGTCAAAAAGTCTATGCGAGCACCAGGAACAATGAAGATTAAGCAAATAATGTTTCATAAAGTTGTGAAAAATGCTTCTTATGTTATATAACATAATATAACACTATGATAAACAACAATTTCTTCTTTCCCCCACTACGTTTCTCTTCCCTTTTCCCTCTTTTTCTCCTTTTCCCCGTTTTTTTTTTGGCCAGCCGTTTGGGGGGTGGCACGTGGCCCCCCATGCCCCCCGTAGTTACGCCACTGTTTTTGACATTTCATTTAATATGACATGGAAATTAAACATTCCAATCAGTTTTTGTAATCATGTAAAATATATGTATCTAACTAAAGAATCAACGCGAGGTGGAAGTGGGAGCTGAAATTGTTAATATACTGACCATAAAAGAAATACTTTTAAGGATTGCTTTTACTGACTCATGAATAGAATACATACATCTTACTAATCGAATAATGCAAGTGCGAAGCGAGAGATGAAAATTTGCGATATTCCAACCTGAAAACCTGACATTCTAAGCATTTTGGGAACTTTTATGAACAGAATAAACAATAATTGATGCGAAGGCGAGGCGCGAACCATAAAAGTGATTTTCTCACCCCAAATTTTTTATGTTTTACTTCCAAAAGGGTATTTAATTTTGAGAAAAGGCACATTTCATTAGGGAAAAAATGCATTTTTTGGGGGGGGGGGCCCATGACCCCGGGTTGCGCCGCCCTGTATCTTCCTCTATATTTGACCTCTTTATTTAATCTCAAGGAATATGATATTTAATATATATGATTCGGGTGGAATTTGTCATTACTACTGTGTGGTACTATGCAATGAAAAAATATTTACCCCGGGGAAAATTGGTTTATTTTATTGATTGTGATCACTGATTTGTATTGTTTTGTTTTTCGTTTCAGTGCTAAGATGTCACTTCACAAGGCAATCATACAGAAACATGCGAATCATTTCAAATATCTTCTCAAAACAACTGACCGAATTTCAATCAATGGAAAAGACTCGTCTGGATTCACACCCCTCATGGTATGCACTTTCATAGACGATGACGTTTTTGCCTCGAAGGCGGCTAAAATGCTTCTCCGAAATCGGGCTAGAGTTGATATCGTCGATGACCAGGGAAGAACCGCGCTGATGCATGCATGTACAGGGAAAAAGACTTCATTGACCAAAGTTCTAATAGAAAAGGTTCCCGTTGGTCATCGATTCGACATCAACCACGGTGACGATGACGGAAATACCGCCTTGCATCATGCAGCTCAATCTGGATGTACTGAGATCGTCGAGATCATCGTACACTATTGCATGATTCATGCTTCTACATTAAACACAGAAAATCACAAAGGAAAAACAGCATTAGATTTATGTTTGGAAGAGAAGTTTTTAAACGCTGCAACAATTTTGCTTGATTGCGGCGCAAGTTGCGGGACGAACTTTGAAAGCTTTAGAAAATTAGATGCTTTGACGTCTAAGATAATCAGTGATGAGCTAAGGGATAAGCTAGTTCTGTCGGGGTGTGAGTCACCTGATGCGAGGGTATGCGCAGAGATCGATCAGAGTTGTTTTAGCAAAGCAAACAAACACTTGAAGAGTAATCAATCTCTGTCGAGTTTACGTTTCAGCTCGCCACCGTCGCCTAATCGAGTCACGGGGTCGTGGGGTTATCATCACCGACTCGACAACATATTTAAGGCGAAGTCGGCTCAGAGCACCAATTCATATCGACAACCCATGGTTGATGTCGCAGCTTCAGACCAGAGCCAACCGTCTGGATCCAAACTCCTAGGAAGGAAATCAAGAAGCAGGAAGATATCGTCGCAGAACAGCCCTAGACGTCGATCCACAGTGGGAAATAATCAATCAGATAGTAACTTGTTTAAAAAGTTTGGTCGTCGATCACCATCATCCAGACGATCAAGCGACGTCTCAGTCGTTCGTGTTTCCAAGAATGGCATGGATGATGGAATCGAAGGTCGGTGTTTGACGTCACCAATTTCAACTATGGGAGGACTAGACGGTTATGGAACTCCGTATCGAACGTCTCTTGATGTGAGTATTGGTCTGGACGACAGTAAACTCACCGCAAATTATTTTGTCGAAAGCGATAGAGAATCTGAACTTGAATTCAACGAGATTTCTGTTAGAGTTCCTAGCCGAAAGCCGAAATACAGTGAGAGGAAGTACGGTGGTTATATTGAGACAATACCCGAAATCGAAAGCAGATCCGGATCAGTCGTAAATGGATATACACGAGTTAACAAGTCCTATGAAAAGCTTGGCAAGAGTTCTAAAGTTCAGAGAACTAATTCGAGGAGTACTCTGAACGGGTTTAATCATCGCTTTTTGAATCCTGGTCGGAACGATATCCTTACAAGTGCTGGTAGTACGAGATCGGCGATGACGATGATGTCGACTGGGCGAGCAATGTCGGTCGCAAAGAAGTCGCAAGCTAAGATGATATTTGGGAGGTGTTATGAAGGACCGAATCGCCGGATCGATATTGATAACCGCATCAAAGAACTACAAGATGAGTTGACGTGGATGGACAAACGCCGCAAAGATAGGCCAAATCATATCACTACCGACAATTGCAACGGGAGAGTAGATCCATTACGTAATCAGACATCTGATGAAACATGCGAAACAAGGGACAAAGAAAACGATAACAAATCACCGAATCATGATAAACATTTGCCAAGCCAAACTATAACTACCGCTTCATTAGACAGAAATCCAAACAGAGTTCTTGGAAGAATTCCTTCAACAGACATGGATGATAAGATTTGGAAACCTGCGCATAGTGAAGTTTATAAGCATCCCCTTCCCCGTGGACATGCTTTTGCAGGTTTGCACAGGCGAAGTACCATGATGAATGGTGGGATTGGGATAATCAGACGATCAAAAAGCGCGCCACTTTCCCAATACGATATACATTCGAATGCCGATCAGACACATCACGATCCAACATCGATCACAGACTCTTTACGCGATCAGGAGAAGATTAATAGAGATGAGACAATTTTACATCACTTCTTTGTCAACCCTTTAAACAATCTGGTCAAGAAAGAAGAAGTGATGACGGGGAAATATCATATGCAGTCATCGTCATTTCATACAAGGACCTTGCCTGCTTACGGCTTTGGTTTGCCAAAAAGACCAAATAAAAACCCATGAAAAATACTGTAGAAAGTCGATCATCATTTCGCACGAATGTTAATACTATGATAATGTTCTTTTCATGTGACATTCTTGTCACTTTTCAAACTGACCTTGATGATAATCAATTGACATTTCTTTTGCAAAATGCTAGCGTTGTTTTTAAAGAGATTAAGCACTGTGACATTTTGTCATGTACCAAAGTGTTTATCTTGTATAGAAATATTTTTGTATCTGTGTTAGCAAAAAATGAAAAGAATGATATATACATATATAGTCATCATGGTTGAATTTTTGGTTAGTTGTAACGATAAGACTTCTTTTAACCTTGTAGATGAGTCAATTATATTGATAAAACTAAAGCAACATTTTCATTGAAAAACAAAATATTACAATCTCAAAAAATGAAGGTGGGCTTAAAAATATTCTAGTTGATGTCGTTTATTTTCATTCTTTATCATCACGGAAAAATAGCAATAATGCTATTATTATAATTTACCACAAAACCCAGTGAAGTTTGGTATATTTCAATAACAATAATCTAATATTGATTCCACTTTAGCTATCGTTTCTTCAACTATTTGAGGTATTTGATATTAACATGATAATGTAATATATCTACTAAGAATTGAAAAAGGAGTATGTAGAGTCTATAGATTAAGAGTTTTGGAAGGTAAACAATCAAAGGGTTAACTGGGATACCACTCAACCCTATATGTTGAAATCATACGATAAATCTTATGGTATGGTATCGGTGTTCAACAAAAAATATCCAATGCTCTTTCTTGATATCATTACTTTCAATTCTGTTTTAAACAATTCTAAATAAAAAGTTCGTTTAGTCTGTTGATAAAAAGTGCTTCACATTAAGCAGAATTCGGGCTTTGGAATGATCATATTCATTATGGATGGAACGGTGAACGTATACCGTCGTAGAACTATTTAATTTCGACTATAAATCTATTTAACTAACCATTTGCAAGCTGATGTTGCAATTTTGTACAACCGTTTGAATAATTAACTTAGAAATATTTAGTTTACTCAATTCTACCTTCATATTAGAGAAGCTAGTAAATGGCAAAAGTTTTTGAAAAAGATTTATATAATAATCATCAGTATCATTGGTGAAATAATTATGGTAATCTTCATTCAAAGAAAATAACGGAGAAAGAGTTGTCATTACTATCCCCCCAAAAAATGATAATAATGATAATAATAATAAATAAATAATAATTAAGCGAGCAAATAGTTCAAAGGACATCAAACATGTTAAAACAAACTCTGACATTTCATTAAGCACAAAGTGCGTTCAGATTTGACCATCATATAGGTAAAGTATTACCTCTTTATATATTTTACAGTTTCTATTTACACTCCTTTTCTTTAACTGTTGCATCAATTTGGAAAAACCTCATTGTTTAAGAAATGCCAAGTCAAATTCTTAATGATGGAGGAAAGAGCACCGGGTTCTTACATTAATTGTTTACAAAATGGTGAATAAATGTGTTTTCAAGTTATTTCAAAACTTTTCGTATGGTTGTATATTTCTAAGATATTCTGGCAGATTATTCCATAAAATAGCAGCTGCATGTGAAAATGATCTTTCCCCATATGACTTTGTCACAGTATGTGGGACCTGATCTAATGACTTTTTACTTGAACGTAGCATTCTGTCAGGTTCAATGAGATACAATGGAGCAAACTGATGGAGACATTGGTAGGCGAATAGAAGTACTTTCTAGTGTATGCGGGATTAGGATAGGTAGCCAATGTAAACATACCAATTTGCACTCCTGGTTGAAAAGCTGACCTGCAGTAAAGGGTACATTATGCACTTAAATGGTTCAATATATTTCAGCTAACTGCACCCTAAAACATGTTAAGGGTGAAAAGAGAATTCTTAAGGTCCAAGTTACATCTAAAAAAAGATATCTAAGTGTTGCATTTGAAGGATTCAAAATTCACCCTTTTTTTAGAGATTTGAATATGACAATGATTATTGTACCGCATTTTCAAATTCCATTGCAGAACAAGGGTACGTTGTGATATACATAAATAAAAGACATCAAACCGAAGGTGATCATTCATTGAAGGCAACGAAATCATCAAACATTTCAACTATCACTTATTTTGATAATTTAATTTTGTATAACCCTATTCAGAGAGGTAAATGAAATATTGTAAAAATTGTAAATTGTCATTTAATTCACTGAGGATAACAAAACCATATTTTTTAAGACACTGACCACCCTTTCACACGGTAAAGAATCGTAATTTGAATGATGATCCCAGTGCAAAATAAGACTAATGACTAATTTTTAGCACGTTTGAAACCAAACTATTATCACAATCACGAATTCAAATTCTACTCCGGGGGTGAATTATACAGTGCGCATCAAAACAAAAGTTTACGCTTAGACAAAAAATCCAGTAAAATTATACATTTGTAATATTCTGAAGATTTTTCCACATTTCAAAATTGGTACAGATCCATTTAAGCAAATGACGATATAACTGTCGAAAAATATTTCCGCTTGAGTGAACACAACTTACTTTTGAAAAGTTAGTGAAAAAAAACTTGCGCAGAACTTTGAAATAGTTATGCGAATAAAAGCAGACCTTAATCATGAAGAACACGTGGTAATTAACGAGTAAAATTGATTTGAAGATATCTTTTACCTTTTTAAAACTTGTTTCCTTGCCCAAAACACTTCGAAAAGAACACTGCACCCCACCCCACTCCCCCACACAGAGGCCATCGTGATGATATTTGCTTTACACTGACGTGTGATTTACATGAAATGGCTTAGGCTTGATTTTCATTTTGTTAATCATTGTCAAGCTTGGAAAAGTGTGGAGAAACGAGTATTAAATGAAAAATGAAATGTAAACCCACTTTAAATGATAAAAACTTTGTGAAAAAATGCTGGAGATGTCTGATATAAACCTTTGTTCAGATTCAGTTATGTCCTCAGATCCAGCAGGCAGAAAAAGGGTAGGGGTGTGCTAACTAAGTGTTGAAATTTCAATTTGGGTGGCATAATTGTTACAAAATGCTTGAATGTATCCGTTTTATTTCAATTGACTAAAAGTGCAAAGGGAAATGTATGAGAAATGCATCGCAGGGTAAGATTGATTTCGCCCTTTCCCCTTGACACAGCGTGAAAACGAGCATTTCTGTGCAAATAGATTTCTGCGAGCTTTACAAAAATGGACAGTACTCACTCAAGTGTAACATTCTGTTAAAACTTTTACTTTCATTGGATAGATGAGACCCAAACCCAAGATTACATGTGAAAAAAATTACCCATATGTTGTTACATATGTCTTTTAATTCCCAGGGCTTTTTCAAAGTGTATTTTTTTATACGCACTGTATATATACACGCATATATATATATATATATATATATATATATATATATATAGAAATAGTCTGCTTCGGCATATGGAATAAAATAATCATAAAAGTTACAGTAAATGCCGTAGAAATAAAATCATAGATTTTAAAAGGAGCATAGCTCTAAAAAATGAAAGGTAAAGTCACACTCTTCGTCAGTGCCCATGATGTGACAAAAAAGAGAATTCAAAATCCGTTTCTGAAACAGTCGTGAAAAACACGTCTGTTCATGGGCATACGGATTGTGAAACTCACCTTTCAAAGAAATCAATGCGCTGAAGATGGAGGAAGCGCACTGTAAAAGACGCATCTAAAGACGCGTTGCCAAGACTGCAAGATGACAATGGCGAATCTCCGGCTCCAAAACAGGAGCCGGAGATTCGCCATTGTCATCTTGCAGTCATGGCAACGCGTCTTTAGATGCGTCTTTTACAGTGCGCTTCCTCCATCTTCAGCGCATTGATTTCTTTGAAAGGTGAGTTTCACAATCCGTATGCCCATGAACAGACGTGTTTTTCACGACTGTTTCAGAAACGGATTTTGAATTCTCTTTTTTGTCACATCATGGGCACTGACGAAGAGTGTGACTTTACCTTTCATTTTTTAGAGCTATGCTCCTTTTAAAATCTATGATTTTATTTCTACGGCATTTACTGTAACTTTTATGATTATATATATATATAATATATATATATATATATATATATATATATATATATATATATATATATATACCATATATATATATATATGGTTCTTCTTCTGTATCCTTCCTCCGCTGTATCGGAGATCCGCCGTTTGATATTGTATATACATTGTATATACTCCTGAAGAAGACGGAGGACCGTCGAAAATTAGAGTAAAGAATAAAAACTATATTTTGTTACCATTACAGAAGCCAATACGTGAAACTTTAAGTTATAAATATATATATATATATATATATATATATATATATAAATATAAACTCCTCAAAAAAGGTTTGGAAATCTGACTTTGATCGATAATCCCTCCTCGGTTTTAGTAAAAATCAATGTTTCATTAATATCAATGAATAGATCACTTAATTTTCTTTAAAATGATACCGTACATGATATGATTATGGTTCACATGGTGGTGCAGTGCCTTGAAATGTGGGGCAAGGTCAATATTCAAAAGTTGCGTAATGACACAATATTGAAAGTCACTGTTCGGTGGTGATGAGCATGGTGAGTGAGTTTCTCAGCAATTTCTTTTGTTTTCATGCACCTTAACATCAACATTACCATGGAATCAAATACACCGCTGCACAAGCAAACAAATAACAAACAAACAACCATCACTACGTAAACCACAGCAAAACATAAAAATGAAGAAGCAGGGGCTTGATTTGAATGGATTTTCATCTCTATTGACACATTCAAAAGAATCATGTTCTGTATTTACCCTTCTTGACCATTTCTGCTCGTTTTGCAGCTTTTCAATTTAGACCTCATCCAACACTTTTGAATCCTGCTCTTTTCTTGATGGCATGATCATAATAAGTATGGTATCATTTTAAAGAAAATTAAATTATCTTTTGAATGATATCAAATATGTATTGTGTACAATTGGGAGTTGGGGGAAATTAAATGGCCAAACTCGGATTTCCAAACTTTTTTGCTCGTTTTGCAGCTTTTCAATTCAGATCTCATCCAACACTTTTGAATCCTGCTCTTTTCGTGATGGCATAATCATAACAAGCATGGTATCATTTTAAGAGAATTAGATTATCTTTTGAATGATGTCAAATATTTATTGTGTAAAATTGGGAGTTGGGGGAAATAAATGGCCAAACTCAGATTTCCACATTTTTTGAGGGGTCTATATGCGAAGCGCAACAGTACAACGAAAGGAGAGAGAGAGAGTGGGGAGGGGGAGAGAAAAAGGGGAAAAGAAAGAAAGGGGAAGGGAAAAAAGAAGAAAAAAAGGAAAAAGATAGAAGAAAAAAGAAGAAAGAAGAAGAAGAAGGAAAAGCCCTGGAGACAAAAGGAAGAGAGAACAAGGAAAAGGAAAACGACTTGAAGAAAAAAAGAGAGAGAGAGAAAAGGGTGCAGAAATAGAGGACAGCTGGGGAGAAAGAAGTAAGAAAAAAATGAAGAAAAAAAATAGGAAAAGAAGAAAAGGGAAGGGAAGAGAGAGAGAGTTAGGGTAGGGGGTGGGAGAAAAGACATCAAACCACGGGAAAGGAGTGGTTATAATATATATGTTTCTTACTTTCTTTCTATTTTTATGATTTCTCATTCGCCTCCATTGTCTCCCTTGCTAACCCATCTTCATCTTGCTTCCTTTCGTTCTTTCATTCACCATAATCCAAAAAAGGCGGCAACGCACCATCTGATCACGGCGATCAATTACACTCTGATCGAAATAACCGATACAAGGTGTAACATGACGGCCGTGATGATGATGATGTGACAGGCGAGCGAGGGGAAAAACAAACTCGTAGCAGTGTTTGATTCCCACTCACACGTCGAAGAGCGAAACACGAGTCAGTTTTTTGTTGGGTTATTTGAAAATGTAACAGTTTGTGTAATTCTTCTGACAGTCGGTAAATGACTACGTATACACCTAGCTTCACACCGATTGGAGTATCCCGTGGGTGCCATATCACCCAAGTGTCGTAGACTGTTTCTTGACCAAAAAAGAGGAGTTCTCACTTGCAAATGCGCATCTTTGATTATTGACAGCTTTTTATCCGGTTCACAAGTTTGTATTATTTTAAGAAAGAAGATACAGAAGAGGAATCATTACAGGATAGTTGAGTCATAAAAATTATTTTGAAAATGATATATAAGACGGAGTTTTTACTTATTTAGCGATGGCTTTATTAAATACATTTTGACCTTTATCATGTTTATTGTGGAAAATATAAGAATGTGTTTTACTCAGGGTGAAGAGAGAAGAGAAGAAGATAGGGAGACGTCAAGACAGAGAGGTAGACAAAACGAGAGCGAGAGAGGGAGAGATACATGAAGTATTTTTACTTGTTGTGTCAGAATCTATCAAAGATATATCAAATTATTGATGGATGAATTGATGCCTAAAGAACAGAAAGAAGAAATTTTGTCACCCATGAAATCAATTGAGGTGGCAGGAGTGGGATGGCCTGTATGATTCTAATAATCGAGACTACACAGCCTCACCACATACACATTTACCCAGCCATCGATATAATTAATCTTCATACATCACGCATGGAGGACACGGCAACAGGAAGACACACACACACCCTGACTCGATTAAATAACAAGAAACATTTCTCATCCACATCATGCGTGCACATACACCAACCCACCTTCTCCCACGCATTCCCACACACTCAAAAATGTGCACACATAGTTTCTAAGAATGCGAATAGCATTTTGTACTATTTTAATGTCGGGTGAAAAAACATTGTTGATCGAACCCCGTGCTTTCTTGTGTCTAGAAATGAGCCTTAGACCACTCGGCCAAGTCACCTCCACACACACATATGCACACCCTCTCACACACACACACACACCCACACACACCCTCACACTACACGTACCTAATACCCACTCTAGTATAATATGCGAAACTCTTGTCATATAGATTGGGCCGGGGATCCATCGAGCCATGACCGTGCTGTGTACGCGCGGGAGGCAAATGTTTACGCCTCTTCACTGTAACAAGAGCTTTCAAGAAGAGAAGGAAGAGGGGCACGAGTGAGAGATAACTTGAAGCGGGTGTGAAGAAGGCCGGTTTGTTTACAACCCTTCTAGGTCGATTCAACGTGAGATGGACGACTGAATTACACCTTAGTCCGGGAAACTAATGCCAGTTCCTTCATTCCACAGGGAAGATATTCTCTTTTTGTTTCTATAATGATGCTTCAGATGGTCAAATGTCTTCTCCCTACTCTGGTACATTTTCTCTTTTTCCGTCTTTTTATCTTTCTTCTCTCACACACTCTACTTCCATTCATCTCTCTCTCTCTCTCTTTCCCTCCTATCCCGTTTTGTTTCTCTCTTTCTATAATTTACTTGCATCATTGTACATTCTACTGCTCTTAATAATTATGTATGAAATGAATATAAGATCTTTATCATCTAAACATATTAATAGGACTACTCATCGCATCGCTAAGCATTAAAGATTGCATTTTCATCCAATGGTCATTGAAAATTGGGCTGTTAACCACTTTTTTAGTTCAGCATTTCGACATTCTAAGCGGCATAAAGACATTTGAAATAAAGCCGACATTTTCCTAAGATGTCAAGCTCTCTCGTACATCCAAGCTTACACCAGAAAATATGGCAAAATCAACAAGGCTTTTGCCCTTCTCATGTATACCATCGCATCCCCTAAAACAAGAAAACAACATTCTCCAAGATGGAAAAGGCCAGCGGCCGGCCGAGCTCTGTGACATGAAAACCCCTTTCGGGTTCGGTGTACAATGTAACCAAGTATACAGCTAAAAGCATGTAATAACACAAGGCGTTAGAGAACCGGTAAGTATTTACTGAAACCCCGTTGATCAAACATTTATCACCTCGGGACAGGTACAAGTTTCGCTTTGGTTACAATCAAACGAGCAAAGCATGGCAATGAGAAAGAGGAGAGCAAGTTGACGGTAATGTTGAATTAATATTTGTACCACGGCTAAAATAAAACGCGGGGAAGAAATGCCAATAGGAATGCTGAAATGTAACTATATACAAAATGTGTCTTTGTCAAAATGATGTTTATTAGTGCTAATTAGCAAGGTTATTTTTCTAAAATTATGTATTGATTGCAAGGCTACATGATGTTTACAACTTGAAATGATACTACTTTTCAGAAATTAGTGTCAAATGAAATTAACATCGTAAGAGTGTAATCCAGATAATACTTAAGATAATCATGGGACAAAAAACCCGCACGGTATGAAATCCTTGCTTTTATTTATGAAAATTTTAATCTTAATTCTTTCAAAAGTAATTTTCACAGAAATACCCCCAAGCGCCATGAATAATGCCCTGCTAATCCTTTAACAGTTAAAGAGCATAAAATATAAAAACATGTGCCTTGTTATGAGACTTAATACTTAGACATTTCTGAATGAAAATGAATCTCAGATCGTCTTTAAGCCCTTTTTATTATCAAAAGTGATAATAATTATGTTTATTTATCTTCTTTAAAAGTTTACGAAATGTGTTGAATTGTTAATTCAAGTTTTTATTCCTTTATCATTTTATTTTTCCGTCATTTGAAATATCTCTTGCCAATTGTTTAATGTTTTCCGTTAATTTTTAATTATTTCCGATTTTATTATCATTGAATACTACAATGGCATACACACTATTCATTTCCTAGACACACAATTCACTTTAAGTTAATATTTCCTTCTAGATTTCTACAACACAATTAGTTTCAATATAATACTTTATCCGTGTCATTTATTTTGTATTTATCTATGTTACTGTTTGAATATATATCTATATCATTATTACCTTGTAATACATCGCAATTCGGCCTAAGCCGCGATGATGTCCTGATATTTAATAAACCGTTTATCTATCTATTGTTAATTATTTCCTATTAAACATGCTTATTCGTATCAAAAGTGTTTATAGATTAGAATTATCAAACAGGGAAGCCTTTTACACACGTGACTTTTTTAAATTACTTTAATTTCGTTTTGAATAACGTGTTTATATTTTTTTAAACAAAGATGATTTTGAGCGTGGCAATCACTTCATATCTAATGAAGATACAGCTTTCAATTGTCTAAATTTGATTTTTTTTTCTTGCACCAAGTAACAAATCGTCGTTTTGTTGGAAAACTGTTCTGATGCTCGAAGCGAGTCACCCTCATCACCAGCAAACCGTTGATTGATTGCAATGCGCCGTTGTTTCTGCTTATATTTGGCATTGGCTAGCGGCCATCACTGATCTACCATCAGCTAGAAAGAGTGGAAGAAGACGGTTAATGAGTCTTTTTTAAGCCGATATTTTCTCTCAAACTATGGAAGGGGATTTGACGAGGAATAATAGATTGAGAGAACAGGGATGAAAAGTGGAAGTAGTGCATTATATAGAAAGCTGTTGAAATGAGAGTAGAGATAGATACATGAGGGAGAAATAGAAGCAGTGGAGAGGAGGAGAGGGAATGACTCATTAACAAAATTTAAAGAAACACATTGATAGTTAAATCAACAGGAAGTTTAGCAAATGTTCTGGCGACTGGATTAATAATTTCGATTCCAACATACTTGTAACCCTACACGAATCAAACCACATTCCTAGGGAGATATTGGAATGCTATGATTCATGAGGATAATATCATTGTCATCACATTTATGCATAGATGCAGAAAAAAAATGTTACGTCCTTCCTTTGCATATCATTATAAACTAAAAAAAATCTCTTGTAATTTTTTCAATAATTTTCATTATCGATCAGTTTTTTGAAGGCATATACATGTATGTTTGACCATACAGTATATGTACGCAAGATTGCAATAAATCTAAGGATTTTACCGTATGAATTTTAAGTAACTTATGTTTTTATTCGAATCAATTTTAGAAAGTGAAAAAAAATATCTTACCCATCTGGGCTAAAGCAAGTTTACAAAATATTTGTTTAGAAATCCTGCTTGGTAAAGTTTTGTCACTGCTGTTTTATGTGTAATCAGTGCTAGGGAGTAGGAATCAAAACTTCATTATGTTATTGCAAGGTTTCTTATTCTCATAATTAATATTCACGACTTTATTTTCTCTACTACTTATCGAAAGTTGTTTTTTTTTAGATTTATATTTTATATTAGCATTCAAATTCTACATGAGTTGGCCGTTTTTATTATTCATTTTGTATGATTGAGTTGTGAAAATAAAAATAGAATTTCGCTTATTTAGCATCGTCTTTTGGTATATTTTCTCGACACAAATAAGATGTAAGCGAGCTAAAAAAAAAAAAAAAGTTATCCGGGAACAATTTTTTTTTTCATTTAGATAATTCAGTTATAAATCTCACCGGTCAATAAGTTTAGATTGCCATACAAAGATGTTAAATGTTTTATTTTGTCTGATAAGGTTAAGGATTAGGTTTTTCTCTCTCCCTCCCCCCCCCCCCCCTCTCTCTCTCTCTCTCTTTCTCATTTCAACCTTTCCCTTCAGCACGGGTGTCTGCCCGCGAGATATAACACAAATTGAACATTCTCAGGAAGAAAAGCATTCTTGTTTTTCATTCTCAGACAAAAATTGTTGCTGAGAGCACTAACATGTCATGTATGTTGACTAATATTCCTCGCCAAGTATTTGTTTAATCTAATTTAGCGTTTTTCATGACGTATCATATGCATTACATTGTAATCTTGCCGCCCGCGCTTAGCAGTGATCTTGGCACTTAAATGCGCCATTAAAATCCTTTCTTTCTTTTCAACTTTGTATCGTTTTCTCAAACCTCCTTTAAAATTTGTTTTTATTCCTCAGGTAAGGTTCTTAGATTTTTTCGGTAAAATGTCAACTTGACAACTTGTAATTTCAATGATTCGAGAACGTTACCGCAAACCCTCAATCTGTAATGTAAGGAAAAAAACCTGTTTCAAGTATACAGGTAAACCATAATCAGATTATTGGTTTTTAGACAATCAATTTCTCTTCAATTTGCCGTAGCTCATTGATGTAGATTCATAGGAATTTTACTACATATCAGGGGCCGCGGAACCGGGGGCTGGGGGGCTTCATTTAGGGGGCACATTACGCCTCCCTTTTTTGTTATTTTAGAAAAAAAATATATCAAAATTGTTGTTTGAAGGTTTGCATGGTGGCATGCAAACCTTCAAACAACAATTTCATTCAAACTTATTTGATAATTCAATCCACGTAGGGATTGAAGATGTCGTGCTTTTCAATTTAAATCTCACCAAGTTTCGATTAATACCATTCATATCGTCAAAGAATTGATTCATGATAACAATGTTTCACCCCCTTTTCCGATGATTCACTATAAAAATACAAAGAATTTCACTTTTGATCAAATCCTCTCCCGAATGAATTATACTCACATCGACTTGAGTAGGCCTACGAATTTGCAAAATCTGTCACACGGACTCTAAGCGCGTTAAGATGACGACCACGGCTCTTGAATAGGAATATTTTAGGTCAATGTATTCAAAATTTAGAATGAATGGTCAAAAATTAAAGTTGATGATCAGACCTAGGGCGACCACTATGGATGGTGATAAAGGCAACGAGAGTTATCGTCAGACAAAGCTACGGTGAAGTAGTTTACGTTGTGGTGCATATCTTAACAAATTATTGAAATCAAATGGGGTCAAGCAATAATCGTATGACCTGTTTCTATAAGCATCTATATACTTTATCTACAGTAAGTGCTCTGTTTTTATATTCTCAATATTTCTCCTTTCATTTATATATTCCTCCTCCATTCCCCCTCTTTCTATCTGGCTCTCTTTATCTCTATTCCGCTTTATTTATTTATATATCTCTATATATCCATTTACCAATATATAATATATGTATTATTTTTTTAATATATAAACTCGTCGAAAATGGGTGGACTTGTATAAATGTTGTTGGTAAAATGATGCATGGTTTAAACCTTGTTGCTTTATCGCTCTAATTATAAATCTTTCTTTGTCTACTTCCTACTCTCCTGTTTTGAATTGTCTATTATACGTTATGATATTCAATGAGTCAGTTAATATGGTTATTCATATTAAAAACTTCGAGAAACATCAAAACATTCAAGCATTTTTACTGAAATACCATGTACGGGTAAAGCTCATTAAAAAAAAACTGTCAAATGAAAATAACAAAAAGGGCTCGACTGTAAGCCATATCTTGGTGGATTATCAGGATAGCATTTTATAGTTTCAAAAGATCGCAAAAAAGACTTACCTTGCACATCGCATGACAAGTCATGTTCAGTCTCTATTCTGACAGATGGTCAGTTATATCCTCGGGTCAAAAGATGCTATCGCTTGACCTCTCGTTAATACATTTCTCTAATACATGGAATATGCATAAAGGTCTATTTCTTAACCCCCCCCCTTCTCCCACCATCTTCGAGATTTAAATATTTTCTCCATGCACCTCAAATACTATAGGTATTATTCATAGTACACGAAACTTCATTAAATCAGTAAATAAAATTTAAAATGTACAAATTAAAGATTTTTTTTCCGATTAGGAACCTAGTTGAAAATCACTATCAACACATTCTGAAAGATGACAAGATATTTATCATTTAAAATCACTATCAATACATTCTGAAAGATGACAAGATATATATCATTTAAAATCACTATCAATACATTATGAAAGATGACAAGAGCATTTGAAATCACTATCAATATATTCTGAAAGATAACAAGATAAATATATATCCGCAATAATGAACCTATTTAGTAAGATGAATATATATCATTTAAAATCACTATCAATACTTTCTGAAAGATGACAAGATATATATCATTTAAGATAGCTATCAATACATTCTGAAACATGACAAGATATTTATCATTTAAAATCACTATCAATACATTCTGAAAGATGACAAGATATTTATCATTTAAAATCACTATCAATACATTCTGAAAGATGACAAGATATTTATCATTTAAAATCACTATCAATACATTCTGAAAGATGACAAGATATTTATCATTTAAAATCACTATCAATACATTCTGGAAGATGACAAGATATTTATCATTTAAAATCACTATCAATACATTCTGGAAGATGACAAGATATTTATCATTTAAAATCACTATCAATACATTCTGAAAGATGACAAGATATTTATCATTTAAAATCACTATCAATACATTCTGGAAGATGACAAGATATTTATCATTTAAAATCACTATCAATACATTCTGAAAGATGGCAAGATATTTATCATTTAAAATCACTATCAATACATTCTGAAAGATGACAAGATATTTATCATTTAAAATCACTATCAATACATTCTGAAAGATGACAAGATATTTATCATTTAAAATCACTATCAATACATTCTGAAAGATGACAAGATATTTATCATTTAAAATCACTATCAATACATTCTGGAAGATGACAAGATATATATCATTAAAAATCATGCACATTGATTTAACGACAGCAAGGAAATTCTTCTTTATCATCTGAACTTAATTTTATTTACTCGTTTTGTTGATGTTATGTTATTATAGCAAAAATTTTTCCTGTATAGGCCTATTCATTCTAATATTGGATTTTTTTTCAAGATATTCATTTGGAACATGAAATGCGAGAGCATTTGCTTTGCACAGTAAAAAATGAAATATTTTGTAACCTGTACTAATAAAAAATTTGGGTTATTATTTGAGTTTATAGATTTTCAAAAAAAATTAGTCAACAAATGTTAACTTTCAAGCATTACCTACTAAGAAATTGAACATGCTACTAAAATCTTCAACAGTTTAATTAATATGTCAACAATGCCCGATCAGTTGATATTAAATTCCGCTCAATATTTATTCCAGTAGCGTACGGATGGGGGGCTTAGGGCCTATTGCCCCTATCCCCCCCAAAAAAAAATCGAGGCCAAGAAAAAAAAGAGAGAAAGATGAAATATGATATTATTTTTTACATGTTTTGTCAAAATCAATACAAAAAATGAAACTTTTGTATCGAAAATGTATTTTTTGGAAGTTGGAATATAAGATAACAATTTTATTGTCATCAAATAGAAGAGTACAAGTTACCAAAAAAGAAAAGCATATAGTGCTGGAATTGGGTAATAATAAAAGCTCATTATAGAAAATTTAATGCGCTGTGTTTAACCACGTCCTTGGGTTCATTGACATGGTTGCATTCACGACACAAATATGAAAAGCAAAACAAAATGGGACCGTAATAATAAAGATTCCATTTACCATGTTTACATCAATCTAGGTAATGTTAGGTAAAACAATAACGCAATTAAACCAATTGACGCTTGTGGCACTTCCTTTTAGCTCTTGTCACAAAGTGATCGCGGAGTGGAAAATTTGCTTCGTACGGACAGGTTTCTTTTCTCCAACAAGCATGATGGAGTGTTCAATCTCATGCATGATGATTAAGACTTGCCACAAAGCACACTGTTTCCTTTTATAAACCAAATAGCATGAAAGAGATGCGAAGTATTAATGGTGGGAAGTCGATTGTCACTTTGCAGGATATACGAATAGTGAGTGACAAAAGAAAGAGAGAGGGAAAGCGTGACACTGAGGGATGCTATCTTGAGAAAAGAATCGAAGAAAAGGATGGTGGAGGAGAGAAAATGATGCGATCCTCGCTTGGAGATATAGATTAATCTGGATTAAACAACAGTATTATGCTATGAGGGTGGAATTGGGAGAGCGGAGGATAAGTCATTGAGAAGTAATCTGAATGGTGTTGAGGTGATGAATGAGGAACATAGGGGGTAATTAGGGTAATGATGATAACATTGGATATTAGCGGTGTATCTTCTTTGAAGATAATAAAGGATGAAGGTTTTATGGTGATGGAAGTTATGATGTTGGTGGTGATGATAATGGGTTGTCACGCAGTCAAGCTATGGTGGCAACCCCAGACAATCTTGTTTAATCAACATGTCATAGAAAATACAATTCATAATGTTCATTGTTTTGCTTGTCAAATATTTTGTTACATAATTTATTTGACTTTTATTTGTTAAATTGTTGATGAAAAAGCAGCAGAAATCAATAAATGAAAAAGAAAAAAGATTACAATGATCATTAACATCATAATGTAAATGAATAGAAAACGATGAATAATTGGTTAAATCATGAAAATGGTATTAAAGATAATTATAGCTGTGTTGTGCCAGAGAGGTGATTCTATTCCTTTGTCATGTTGGTTGTAACCATACAGGTGGTCTCAAGAATGAAGTTTATGAAATTCATTGAGATAGATGAAGATGATGATGATGATGATAGAAGATGAAGATGATGATGATGATGATATTAATAGATAATAAGAATATTTTCATCAATAACATTTTCATGGTTTTGCCATTCATTTACTATGATCATTAATAATCTACAAAAATGATATCTAAATTAAGACAACAACATTTATAATATAAAATTGAAAATGTCTGTTTTAGGGTATTATGAAATTAACCCCTTAATTCAAGTGAATGAGCAATTTTTTTTTTACTATTATCATCGCTTTGATGTCATCGTCATACCTGATTGAACATGTTTAACACAGCGATTATGCTACATCACGACGGTACATGAAACTGAATCTCTATGTAATTTGCTAACGGATTACATTTCGGTAGCGCATTGAATACATTAATTAATTTCGTCCTCTTTTGGTTGTTTTGAAATTTAATTTGGCCTGCTTTAAGATGAATGAAAAAATCTGAAATTGAAAACAATGTGAACATTGAACTTTATTGGTTTATCTTCTCTCCCCTCTCTCATAAAATAGACAGCAAGTTTAATCTACCTCGCGTCGGACGAGAAACAGTCTTTTCACAGGTTGTTCATGTCTATTTTACAACTAATAGATCATTTACAATCTCGTCCTTAATATAGGGCATGAAGAAAAAGATGCAGCATTTATAAGATCAACTTTCAATTTTGTTGCCATTCAAATTCGGTCAATGAATGCAAACCTTGTGTGCACCCCATCCCCATCCTTTCTAATGCTCTCTCTCTCTCTTCATCTCCCCCTCTTAATCATTACTCACAGGCCTATCCAATTTTTTGCATTTAGCCTGAAATTTTCTCTCTTTGTGATTTCAGCTGAAATAACACTGATTATTTTATTGATTAATATTAAAAGATGAGCCTTCTTGAATTCATCAGATTTACAATTTGTTATTATATATCAGAATACCCCCCCTCTCTCTCTCTCTCTCTCTCTCTCTCCCTCTCTCA